>NC_057810.1:692622440-692794677 GCF_018294505.1 Triticum aestivum | reverse complement strand
GTGATGTCGCCCAGACGTCCGACTGTGGCATTTCTTTTAAAGCCCTTTATGTGGTGTCGCTAAGACGCCCGACTGCGGCATTCCTTTTAAGCCCTTTATGTGGTGTTCGCCCGACTGCGGCATTTCTTTTAAGCCCTTTATGTGGTGTCGCTAAGACGCCCGACTACGGCATTCCTTTTAAGCCGTTTATGTGGTGTCGCTTAGACGCCTGACTGTGGCATGCATTTTATTACCTTTCGAGGCGTCGCTCCAGACACCCGATCGGTTTTCAGTTATTTATTTTATTTATCAAGTCCTGCAATATTACCGTTGTTATATGAGCGTCATCCTTTGTTCATGACGCATTCATGCATTCATTGATTATATCTTTTGTCCGAACTGTCTTGCGAGTACTTCCAAGTACTCACCTGGCTTGTTGATTTGGCCAGATGTTGATGAAGGCGATCTCATGGATGAAGAGTTTGGTAGCGAGTCCGACGCCTAGAGGAGTCCCAGTCAGTCCCGTGCGATCCTGTCTTGGTCATTGTATTATCCGCTTCCGCAACCCCGAAATAAATTCATCGAGCCTCACCTCGACGCTCGATGTGCTGCCAGTAGAAGTCAAGTTATCCACCACCATTTTTCCTCGAGCTAGTAGCATGCCACCACACCCCTGTGTCATAACCGCCCATATGTAAGATATTGGCGAGTTTGTAATAAATTGTTGAGCAGCCTCAGCTCAACCCTGTAATATATTTGATGCTACTGGTTCTCTATTTATCAAGCTTTTGTCTACCAGAAAGGATGACTTTTTCTATACTGGGTTTAATAAGATCGGTTTTATCAATAAACATTTTATTGAAAAGCCGGTCGTGACATGGACACTAGGGGCTTAGGGCATTGTTCTGCCCTGTATCATAAAGACCGAACACCTCAGGGAGTGTTCGGCGTCTCGAGTTAGGCCTTATATGCATCAGCTCCGAATCATGTCTTTGGTCAAATGTTGGGTTTGCCCGGCTCTTGTGTTTTGCTGCCTTACATTCCGTATCATCGGCTAACGCGGCACCAGGAGAACTACTGCGATTGTGCCCCGGTTCGGCCGGGCGAGCACCTCAGTAGAGAAAGCCGAAAACTGACTGTCATGATATAGCGAGAGACTGGTCAACCACTCGATCGACCATTAGAATGTTTAGAATTCCTCCGCTTTGACGAAGGACCGCTTCCCGGTCAGGCACATACGCGCCCCGAGTTCGGAGAGGAGCGGTGCCGCCAGGGGCTATATAGTAGCCCCACATTCGAGCTCCTATGGCTAAGTGAAAGTGATAAAGCATTATAGTCCGGTTGCCTAGTTTGCTACGCTATCACTTCCTTAAAAGGACCAAGACGTTGGATTAAGTGTGAAAAAGCGCTTTTCTTTTTGCAAACACCCCCGCACCATGTGAGTGGGGGCTGAAGCCAAAGACTGCCATCTTTTAGATTATACATACATATACGGCCGCGCAGGAGATAGGTCAATACTTGAACACACAAGTATAAAAAGCTATTGCATTATAAACATGATCTCAGAAATCATACATGTCATTCAAACATAACATCTTTCGAGCACTGCGACTCTATTAAACGAGCGCCCTGCAGGACTTCCTCAAAATAGTGCTCGATGGGGAATCGGCTTTTGTCCGAACCCCGGGATGCAACAGCGGTGGCATCCATCTCCGCCCAGTATGTCTTACCACGGGCGAGAGCCATCCGTGCACCTTCTATGCATGCCGACCGCTTCATCGCCCCAATACGCGGCACCGCCCCAAGAATTGCTGCAACAAGCCAAAATAACTCTTCGGCTTGGGCCTTTCCGGCCACAGATGAGTGACCACATCCGTCATGGCAAGTCCGGACAATCTATTCAGCTCAGCCCACTCAACCAGCCGATCACTCAACGGAAGTGGACGCTCCGGACTATGGAATTGAGACCAGAAAAGCTCTTCCATTTCTTGATCCTTCTGGCTTCGGAAGTGCACGACTGCGTCCTCCGCACTCGCTGCCAAGTCCATATAAGGATCCTCCGCACCGTACAATCGGCCCAGCTGAGCATACTTCGGATCCGTGAACTTCCTACGCGGCATAAAGGGCTTTCCAGCCACAATGTCTCCGACCTGACGCAGTTCCTCCTTCATAGCCCGCATCGCACTATGGGCATCCTTGGCTTCGGCGTCGGCCTTCTTCAGGTCCTCTTGCTCCGCTCGGCATTCTCTTTCAAGAACCTCCTGGCGGTCGGTAGCAACTTTTAATTTTGCGGCCATTCCGGCCATCTCCTCCCTGCTTCGACAGTGAGCAGCCTTCTCGGCTTCTAGCTCTTCCGCTGCCTTCGAGGCAGCCGCCTCGCTTTTTCTGGCTTGCTCCTTGGCCCGAGCAAGTTCTGCTCGAAGGTCTTCCACAGCAGCAGCACCATCTGCATCAAGCATACAAATTATAAGGAATGGGCGTCAGCTCCCTTACTAGGTGACCGCAGAGCAACCACATACCTTGTGACTCATCAAGTCGTTTATTGACCAGCGAGATGTCCGCATCCGCAACGTCGAGTTGCCTCTTCAGCTCGGCAAATCCATCAGTCCGGCTGGCCACCGAACGTTTCGCCACCTGCATAGGAAAGGTGACAATCTATAACTGAGATTATGATCCTCGGCACGCTGTCGCTTTCGACAGCATACCAAGTCTCAGGGGCTATTATCTATACAGGGCGCACTTCATGTGCAAAACTGTCAAAAGGTATGTCATTTTTTGCGTACCTCAAACCCGTCAGCAAACTTCCGACGGCCTCACACAACCCGCTTTCGGCGGACGAGATTCTCTCAATCACCCTACTCATTAATGTGCGGTGATCTTCTGAGATAGACGCCCTCTTGAGCAAATCCTGCAGCTCCATCGGCCGTACCCCAATGAGTGCCGAACTCTCCGGCCCCGCCGGACTCGGGGAGACCCTCCGTGACGACACCTCAGGGTCGCCCGTCCCGCACGACAGGGCGGCAGATGGAGGCGTTTTGCTCTCCATCATCTCCGGACGAAGGTCTCCCGAAGATGAGTTGTGTTGAGATGGACTGAGATCCGAACTACAAGGTGAAAACTTCGGTTACCCTTAGAAATTAAGCGGGGGTGTCCACTATTACAAAATCCCCCCTTTTTACTTACGGCTTGCTAGAGGGATGATTCCTCCGAGGAGATAGTACGGCCGGGGCTCTTCCCGGCACAGGACCTTCTGGTACAGATTTGTTTCCCCGCTTTGAGGCCTTGGCCTCCGGGTCTTCGGAAGCGGTCCTCTTCTCCTCCTGGAAGGAGGGACTCTCGATTCCTCCCTTACTGAAAGCCTCCTTGGCGGAGGTGGTAGTTCCCCTGTGCCCTCCTTCGCCCTCCTCCGAAGGTGCAACCTCCAACATTTTGATTAACACGGGATCCTGCATGGTCTTAGGGAGAGGGGCCAGACACCGTATCAGTTTTGCTTACGCTATCCACTCCTGTCCAAGGGATAGCTGGTTAAAAGGCAAACCCACGATAAATAAATGGACGATGTGTCCGAACACGGGTCTACTTACTTGGGTATCCGGGCGATTGCAGCTTAGGCCAGCATCCTCGGTCAATTCCGGATGCATCTCTTGCGATCCGAAGAACAGTTTATACATCTCCACGGGTGTCAAACCCATGAAGTGTTGAAGAGCTCGTGGTCCCTCCGGATTAAATTCCCACAGGCGGAGGGGGCGACGTTTGCAGGGCAGTAGGCGCCGGATCAACATAACTTGTACCATTGCGACCAGATTGATCTCCCTTTCTTGGAGGCCTTGAATCCGGTCCTGCAACAGGGGTACGTCTTTGGACGGCCCCCAGTCACGCCCCTTGTTGACCCATGACGTCAGCTGTTGTGGAGGGCTCGGGCAGAAGACGGGCGGCGGCCTCTGCCTGCTGCCCCTGGGAACGGTGATATAGAACCACTCCTGTTGCCACAAGCCGAGCTCCTCCTGAAAAGAGCCCTCGGGCCATGGAGCATTGGCCCTCTTGCTTATAACTGCCCCGCCGCACTCTGCCTGACGCCCCTCAATCATCTTAGGCTGCAAGTTGAAGGTTTTGAGCCACAAGCCGAAGTGAGGGGTAGTGCGGAGGAAGGCTTCGCAGACGACAATGAATGATGAGATGTGGACGATGGACTCCGGAGCCAAGTCATGGAATTCCAGCCCATAGTAAAACATGAGCCCCCTCACGAAGGGATCCGTCGGGAAGCCTAAACCCCGACGGAGGTGAGACACAAACACGACGCTCTCACCAAGTTCGGGAGTCGGAATAACTTGCCCTCGGGCAGGCAGCCTACGCGAAATCTCGTACGTTAAGTACCTGGCGTCTCTCAGCTTTAGCACATGCTCTTCCATGATGGAGGAGGGCATCCACCGGCCTCGTAGGTCAGGGCCGGACATTGTCGAAGATCGAAGGTACTCGAATCTGGAGCCCTGGGTGTTGGAACTCGTGGCGAGGGGCGGATTCGATAGAGGATTGAAGGAAAAGAACGGGCCTTGGTCTCATTATAAAGAGGAAGAATACCAAGAGCCGTCCCCGTGACCGTTTGGAACCCGCCTCCGATGGAGGGGGCGTGGCAACGGGCGCGGTTGGGTTACCCACGTCCGTATTGATGGGAATCCCGGAATAAGGGGAACACGATCTCTGCTTTGACAAGACGTGCCAAGGAAACCGCTTCGCTAAACACGCTGAGGTGGTACAATAAAAACAATTCGAGTAAAGGCTTGGTAGTGGTGTGATGTCACGCTACAAAACGCGTCAGCAGATTGAACTGGTGTAATATTATTCTCCCTACGGTGGTACGTGGAATTTATTTTTGCAGAGACGGACACTATCCTGGTGTCCACAATCTTCTATAAATTATTCGGAGGAGGAACCCGCCTTGCAATGCCGAAGACAATATGCGCGCCGGACTCGTCGTCATTGAAGCCTGGTTCAGGGGCTACTGAGGGAGTCCTGGACTAGGGGGTGTCCGGATAGCCGAACTATCATCATCGGCCGGACTCCAAGACTATGAAGATACAAGATTGAAGACTTCGTCCCGTGTCCGGATGGGACTTTCCTTGGCGTGGAAGGCAAGCTTGGTGATACGGATATGTAGATCTCCTACCATTGTAACCGACTCTGTGTAACCCTAGCCCTCTCCGGTGTCTATATAAACCGGATGGCTTTAGTCCATAGGACGAACAACAATCATACCATAGGCTAGCTTCTAGGGTTTAGCCTCCTTGATCTCGTGGTAGATCCACTCTTGTAATACACATCATCAATATTAATCAAGCAGGACGTAGGGTTTTACCTCCATCAAGAGGGCCCGAACCTGGGTAAAACATTGTGTCCCTTGTCTCCTGTTACCTTCCGCCTAGACGCACAGTTCGGGACCCCCTACCCGAGATCCGCCAGTTTTGACACCGACAGTGTTCAAGATGGATCAGTCAAAGAAGGAGTTCTTGCCTGAGATGTAAGGTATGAAGTTAAGACTTAAAGCTCGACCACGGCAGAACAGAGAGAAAGGACGAAGGTCGTCCCCTATGCTTTAGACGTAGGCTCTATAGTATGCTATGCTGTGTACCACACCGGAAGTGTGCCTTGCCATGAGTCAGTCAAGGGGTACAAGAATGATCCAGGAATGGATCATTGGGCAGCGGTCAAGATTGTCCTTGGAGTAAATAAGGACATGTTTCTCGATTATGGAGGTGATAAAGAGTTCGGCATAAAGGGTTACGTTGATGCAAGCTTTAACACCTATCCGAGTGACTCTGAGTAACAAACCGGATACGTATAGTGGAGCAACCATTTGGAATAGCTTCAAGTGGAGCGTAGAAGCAGCATTTACAATATGACTTAGAGATTTGCGAAGTACATACAGATCTGAATGTTGCAGACCCATTGACTAAAAACTTCTCTCACAAGCAAAACATGATCAAACCCGAGAACTCATTGAGACTCAATCACATGGTGATGTGAACTAGTTTAGACACTAGTAAACTCTTTGGATGTTGGTCACATGGCGATGTGACCTATCAGTGTTAATCACATGGCGATGTGAACTAGATTATTGACTCTAGTGCAAGTGGGAGACTGTTGGAAATATGCCCTAGAGGCAATAATAAATTAGTTATTATTGTATTTCCTTGTTCATGATAATCGTTTATTATACATGCTATAATTGTATTGATAGGAAACTCAGATACATGTGTGGGTACATAGACAACACCATGCCCCTAGTAAGCCTCTAGTTGACTAGCTCGTTGATCAATAGATGGTTAGGGTTTCCTGACCATGGACATTGGATGTCGTTGACAACGGGATCACATCATTAGAAGAATGGTGTGATGGACAAGACCCAATCCTAAGCCTAGCACAAAGATCGTAGTTCGTATGCTAAAGCTTTTCTAATGTCAAGTATCATTTCCTTAGACCATAAGATTGTGCAACTCCCGGATACCATAGGAATGCTTTGGGTGTACCAAACGTCACAACATAACTGGGTGGCTATAAAGGTGCACTACAGGTATCTCCGAAAGTGTCTGTTGGGTTGGCACGAATCGAGACTGGGATTTGTCACTCCGTGTAAACGGAGAGGTATCTCTGGGCTCACTCGGTAGGACATCATCATAATGTGCACAATGTGATCAAAGGGTTGATCACGGGATGATGTGTTACGGAACGAGTAAAGATACTTGCCGGTAACGAGATTGAACAAGGTATCGGTATACCGACGATCGAATCTCGGGCAAGTACTATACCGCTAGACAAAGGGAATTGTATACGGGATCGATTGAGTCCTTGACATCGTGGTTCATCCGATGAGATCATCGTGGAACATGTGGGAGCCAACATGGGTATCCAGATCCCGCTGTTGGTTATTGACCGTAGAACATCTCAGTCATGTCTGCATGGTTCCCGAACCCGTAGGGTCTACACACTTAAGGTTCGATGACGCTAGGGTTATAAAGGAAGTTTGTATGTGGTTACCGAATGTTGTTCGGAGTCCCGGATGAGATCCCGGACATCACGAGGAGTTTCGGAATGGTTCGGAGGTAAAGATTTATATATGGGAGGTCCTGTTTTGGTCACCGGAAAAGTTCCGGGTTTTATCGGTAACGTACCGGGACCACCGGGAGGGTCCCGGGGGTTCACCAAGTGGGGCCACCAGCCCTGGAGGGCTGCATGGGCCAAGTGTGGGAGGGGACCAGCCCCAGGTGGGCTGGTGCGCCCCCCCACAAGGGCCCAAGGCGCCTAGGGTTTGGGGAGGGGGGTGCTTCCACCTAACTTGGGGGGCAAGTTTCCCCCCTCTCCCCCCTTGGCCGCCACCCTTAGATGGGATTGGGGCTGCCGCACCCCTTGGGGTGGAAACCCTAGAGGGGGCGCACCCCCCTCCCTCTCCCCTATATATACTTGAGGGTTTTGGGGCTGCCAACACATGAGTTTTGACCTCTCCCTGGCGCAGCCCTACCTCTCTCCCTTCTCCTCTCCCGCGGTGCTTGGCGAAGCCCTGCTGGACTACCACGCTCCTCCATCACCACCACGCCATTGTGCTGCTGCTGGATGGAGTCTTCCTTAACCTCTCCCTCTCTCCTTGCTGGATCAAGGCGTGGGAGACGTCACCGGGCTGTACGTGTGTTGAATGTGGAGGTGCCGTCCATTCGGCACTAGGATCTCCGGTGATTTGGATCACGATGAGTACAACTCCTTCAACCCCGTTCTCTTGAACGCTTCCGCTTAGCGATCTACAAGGGTATGTAGATGCACTCTCCTTCCCCTCGTTGCTCGTTTCTCCATAGATAGATCCTGGTGACACGTAGGAAAATTTTGAATTTCTGCTACGTACCCCAACAGAAATTGCATGTCAAGGCCTAAATTGAGAAGGCTGGTCGAATTAGTTCATTAGCACGTAGCCCCTTGACATGTTTCCTCCTTTGTCACCAGATGTACCATGCCCCCAGAAGAATTAGCTCTTTTATACCCATCTTAACCGCCGGACAAAAATTATGTGGGCATCGAAGAATTTCCTCAAGAATAACTGAACCTGACCTGTCAACGGGAATGACCTCAGAAATATAATCAAATAGCCCCAAGGCCTTCCAGACTTGTTTTGCATGGTCACAAGTGAACATAATATGCTTAATATCTCCCGGGCCATTCTTGCAAACCGGGCATTGTGCACTTGTGGGGATATGCCTATTCGCGAGAATTGCGAGACCTGGAAGCATGCCATGTAAAGATTTCCGCCCAAAAAATTTCACTTTGGTCGGCATTTTTTAATCCACATAATATCCCATACTGGGTTGCGCTTGGAGGTGCCTTGCCCATCTTCTCTGGTTAACCTATGGTGATGAGAGTGATCCCACTCAATGTAATAGGCAGAACAAACCGAGAAGGTATAAGATTTTGTGTAGTGCCAGGCAATGAAGTCATCTCCCAAATGTTCACTAAGAGGAATCCTTACAATTCTGTCCACATCAATAGGAGAGAAAATATCTCTCAAAAGCTCCTCATCCCAAAGACCAATTGTTTGGATAATTAGCTCATTCACAGATTGCAACAATGTATTCCTCCTTGGTGTTTGTATCATACGAGAGGGGCTACGCGACACCAAATGATCTTCCCAAATATTAATCAATTCCCCTATTCTAACACGCCATATGCGCCCTCTCTTGAAAGTATTCAGACCGTCCACAATACTTTTGCCAAGTGAAACTAGACCCCTTTTTAAAACCCGCTTAACAAGCAATTTGGGAAATACATGCTTTCAAAACTTGTGCACAAAGGGAATCAAGAGTACAAACAAATCTCTAGGACTGTTTTGCAAGCATTGTTATGTTATGCTCCAAATTCAAGTATAAAAAGAAAAGCTAACTTCTGACGAGCGAGCGGAGCGAGGCCCGTCGCCGGTACGGATCAATATCGACCTAGGTCACCTTGTGTTTTATATACCTCTTGTAAGCCGCCACACGGGATAAGTTGAATCAGTTATAAATTCCCAGAGTTTGTAACCTCCCCCATATAGTGAAGTTTGGCTGGCTGGCGCCCGTAGTTTCTTCCCCTTCGTGTTGGAGGGGTTTTCCACGTTAAATCTTGTGTCTCTTGCTTGTTTTCCTTCTTCTCGTGTTGATTTTCCTATCATATCTCTAACAAGCATTGCTAAGTTGAAAGAATGTAAATCACAAAAGCCCATACCTCCATCTCTTTTAGGGATGCACATCCTCCACCATGCCATACAGTGCATAAGTTTTGTATTCTCAGAATCTCCCCACCAAAACTCGGCCATTGCATCAGCCATTTCCTTGCAAAGTTTCTTTGGAATATTGAACACAGACATGGCAAAAACAGGGATTGCTTGTATGACTGCTTTCAATAAGATTCCCTTTTCTCCCATTGACAATTTTTTTTCTCTCCAATTATTTAGCCTAGCAATGACCCTTTCTAACAGATGAGTACAACTATCGGTCTTGGCCGTTTGTAACGTGCCTATTCAGGAAAGTTTGAAAAGGTCAGGAAATTTTTATTAGGAGGGTGAAAAAACCAAGGCGAGGAGATGGTGATAGGAGATGAGATAAAAATAAATCAGACGAAATAAAACCGTGGAGCGAAAGCTACCAAGTCCCCCTATACGAGTAGAGATAAACATCTCGCTTTTTCATTTGGAAAGAAAAACACCTCTCTCTTTTTATTAACTACTTGTCGCATAAGCAAACTTGTTGTGAGGTGTTTTATGTTACTAGCTAAATTACTCCCACTATGACCAACCTTATACAAGTTCCAACTTGTGGCATGTGAAATGTAGCAAGTTAAGAGTTTAAACAAAACAAATTGTGAATTTATCTCGTCCAATCAACATGCAAACATCAATGCCTAAAAATATTTGTTGTTTTCTCTCGTTCAATCCTTGCCTAGTCCATGACTGCATGCAATCAAAATAGTCAGATACTCCCTCCGTATTGGCGCATTAGGCACATTACAAAAATCAAATAATCCCAAAATGCTTGGGCACGGTGCATTAACTCCCAGCTCATTCTTTGTTTCTTGTCACAAACAAAGGACGTGGGGCATGTATGCTTATAATGACTTGAGACTACCTAGCATGACATGCACTGGTCAGCTCATTGCATGCAATGATATTAACTAAAAATAAACATTAAATTCTCTTATTTTCCCTTCCGCTTGATCCCAGTGCACAACCGGTACACCGGTACGGAGGAAGTAGTTAATTAATCATGTAATTAATTATGTTAGTTTAGATGAAACTGAGTGTTCAAGTCATCACACAATCATTAATGCCTAAAATGTGTCCGGATTTTCTCTCGTTCAATCTCTAAATTTCAAGATGATATGCCAGCCTCAGTCTTTCGGAGGTGCTCATAGGGGTAGGATGTGTGTGTATTCATAGAGGTGAGTGTATGCGCGTGTATATGAGCGCTTGCGTCTGTACCGCGTTAAAAAAGACAATTAGTTTTGTTTGTAATTAATTAGGTCTATGCAATTTGAAAACGGTGCGCCGAGTCAGAATACAACCATTAATGCCTAAAATTCATCCTGGTTTCCACTTATCCAATCGTGCCTTACCACGACCATATTAATTAATATGCAAGACAATTAATTAGGCATGCAGTTAGTTTTGTTCGTTTAGACTATTCACAGTGGGAGTAACATAGGTGGTAACATCACATATATTTAGGCAAAATAGATGATGTATCAAGTAATTAATGAATAAAGAGAGACGTATGGTAACATAGCTAGTTACTGTAACATCAAATATATCAAGACAAGATGAGTCTACAACCTAATAGATGATGTGTACATGACACCATACATATATTACTCCCCACTATAGAGATAGTAATATAGACTAGTAACATATGCATGTTACTGCTCTAAGTTACTCTCCACTGTGAATAGTCTTAAATAGAGATTTTTTTGAGCGGTCTAATAATAAAAAGGACACTGCTTCATGGCTCGCGGCCCTATAATCACATATGGAGGTAGTAATATCTACTCTCTCTGTTTAGGTGTATACGTCACCTTACGAAAACCAAATAATCCCAAAACACTTAGGCGCGGTGCATTAACTCACACCTCGTGTCTTGTTTCTTAACATATCAACCAATAAGAAATGTGAGGTGTGCACGCTTTTAATGACTTGCGACTACCAAACATGACACGCAGTGGTTAGTTTATTGCATGCAATACAATTAATTAGCAAATAAACATTAGGTTTTCTCGTTTTTTCCTCCTCCTTGGTCATGGCGCACAAGCTAAAATGACTTATTCACCTAGACGTAGGGAATACAATTTTTTTTTTCATGCACACAAGTATGTCAACCGATTAGTCTCGTGTAACCGAATCAAGTTTTCTATTTAAATGATCGATAGAGAGACACCAAGGGTTTCTACGTCGCCACCCCATCTCCCTCTACTCCATGGCTGGCTCTGACAACACATTGTTGACTGCTCATCGACCACAAACACAAAGGTGGCTCTCTACAAGGACAACAATGCTAGCTTGTGCAACCATACTTATTATTCCTCGATGAGTAGGCGACATGACACACTAGCGTCTCCATCCACTATTGTTGTGCGACAGAACCCATGAGGACCGGGTGGCTGGCTCAGACGACGGCTGTCGAGTATCGGATCTAAAAACCAACCCCGCCTCTCATCTCACCACCCTTCTTCGGCAGGGGCTGGTAGACACCAACATCGTCAGAACATAATCGACGCCACCACGATCGAGGACAATCGGTCATAGGTCACCACTCATTAGATATTGTTTCATTGGTAGCAACACAAGGATATTTAGCTACTACTATATGATAAATCTTCTCTTTAATAAGGGATCAGGTCCAACTAAGAAAAAGAAAGGGATTAGGGTCCCTGTGCAATACTTACTAGAAAACGACCCAATTACAACGCTAATCTAATCGAACATCGATCATAGATGTTTAGGAGCTACCATATGACCCATATGGTAAGCAATTCAAACTACTCCGCATTAAAAAGAAGGGTCGCGATAACTGCCACACGTGTGGCAGAATGGACACTCGCCCACACAGGACTGTGTGGCATATCCAGCAGGCAGCCCACACAACTCTGCACATGTGGTGGGAGCAACATTCGCCCACACACCGTGTGTGGTGTGAGCAGGAGACAGCCCACACGTGCCATGTGTGGGCGAATATTAGAACCGCCCACACATGTGGTAGGAAGAGCACCCTACCACATAGCCTGTGTCAACGTACATGTTCCGTGCGGGATCGATCCCATACCGAATGATTTCCTGTTGGCACAAATGACGCTGAACTAGCCAGCCCAGTAACGAAAAAAAGCACGTGCAGCCCAGTTACCTATTGCTTCACTAAAACAAGCCAAGAAACAGCACCAAGAACATGTGTTTATAAAAATTAAAAACAATACGGTTGCCGTATAGTACATACGTGTCAACAAAAACAATTTGACTTGTGTCGGAATTTTTTTGCCATGGCAACAAGTTTGCAAAGTGTATATGGAAAAGTATTGTACAAAATGATATATGTATACATATATATGTAATGCCATGGCGCAACAAGTTTGATAGAGTTGCTGTATATGAATGATTTCTATTAAAATTGCTGTTATTGATCTGATTATGAAAATTATGGTCTAAAAGTACTGGAATTACCATGGTCCAAGCAGTAAACAATGCCAAAGCAAAAACTGCATATTGAATATACCCAAGGTAAAAAAATTAGTTGAAAATTTGCCATGACATCTCTACTGCTATATGATGGCAAATTGTATGAATTTGCCATGGAAAATATTGTTGTTTCCCAAGCTAAAAACATGGCAAGTTTTGCAGCGGGGGTGCATATTAACTTGCCATCACATAAAAATTCAAACAAATGCCTTTTTTCAAAAAACAAAACAAAAAAATCATGGTCGTCATCATGGAGGACGACCTCCTGGTCGGCATCTTAGTCGACGTCTAGGCCGGGGGAGGAGTTACATTGCCATGGTCAAATGAAAAGTAGATTTTGCCGTGTTGCTAAAGGAAAAGAACATTGCCATGACCCTTAAACTACATTTGCCATGCTTGAACTTAATTTGCCATGGGGCAAATAAAATTGCGATGGTATCTATTTTTGAGGCATGAGTAAATCTAATGTTGCCATGGTCCCATTAAATTTGCCATGGTCCCTTGAAAGAAGAAAATTTGCCATGTTGCAAAAAAGGAAAGAAAATTTACCATGGACCTTAAAATTGGAAATTGCCATGCTTCGAAAATTGCATTTGCCATGATACACACACTAAGTTTGCCATGGTCCTGTTCGAAAACAAAATTTGCAACCTTGTAAAAGAAGGAAGAAAATCTGCCATGCTCCATAAACTACCGTTGCCATGAAAGGTGCACTGAGATTGCCATGGTCCCATTGAAAAAAGAAAATTTGCCATGTTGCAATAAAGAAAGAAAATTTGCCATGGTTCATATAATTAAAAATTTGCCATGCCCCGTAAACTACATTTGCCATGATACATACACTAAGTTTGCCAAGGTCCCATTCAAAAAGAAAAATTTCCCTGTTGCAAAGAAGGACGAAAAATTGCCATGCTCCACGAACTGCCATGAAAGAAAATTTGCCATGGTCCCATTCAAAAATAGAAAATTTGTATGAGGCATAGACTAAAGAATGCCATGATCCATAAACTATAATTCCCATGATGCATTCACTAAATTTGCCATGGTCCCGTTCAAAACCAAAAATGCCATGCTGCCAAAAAAAAGAGAAGACATTCGCCATGGTCCATATAATAAAATTGACATGTTCCATAAACTATATTTGCCACGATATATTAAACTAACATCTGTGGTCCAAACAAAAGTGATTTTTGGACATGTAGCAAACAAAAGAAATTGCCATGCTCCGTAAACTACAGTTGCCTATGCTCCATGAAAGTAAATTGTCATGGTCAAAAAATAGGGTCGCGATAACTGCCACACGTGTGGCACAATGGACACTCGCCCACACAAGCCTGTGTGGCATATCCAGCAGGCAGCCCACACAACCCTGCATGTGTGGTGGGAGCAACATCCGCCCACACACCGTGTGTGGTGTGAGCAGGAGACAGCCCACACGTGCCATGTGTGGACGGATATTAGAACCGCCCACACGTGTGGCAGGAGGAGCATCCTACCACACACCCTGTGTCAACGTACATGTTCCGTGCGGGATCGATCCCATACCGAATGATTTCCTGTTGGCACAAAATGACGCTGAACTAGCCAGCCCAGCAATGAAAAAAAGCACGTGCAGCCCAGTTACCTATTGCTTCACTAAAACAAGCCAAAAAACAGCACCAAGAACATGTGTTTATAAAAATTAAAAACAATACGGTTGCCGTATAGTACATACGTGCCAACAAAAACAATTTAACTTGTGTCTGGATTTTTTGCCATGGCAACAAGTTTGCAAAGTGTATATGGAAAAGTATTGTACAAAATGATATATATACATATATATGTAATGCCATGGCGCAACAAGTTTGATAGAGTTGTTGTATATGAATGATTTCTATTAAAATTGCTATTATTGATCTGATTATGAAAATTATGGTCTAAAAGTACTGGAATTACCATGGTCCAAGTAGTAAACAATGCCAAAGCAAAAACTGCATATTGAATATACCCAAGGTAAAAAAATTGGTTGAAAATTTGCCATGACATCTCTACTGCTATATGATGGCAAATTGTATGAATTTGCCATGGAAAATATTGTTGTTTCCCAAGCTAAAAACATGGCAAGTTTTGCAGCGGGGGTGCATATTAACTTGCCATCACATAAAAATTCAAACAAATGCCATGTTTTCAAAAAACAAAACAAAAAAAATCATGGTCGTCATCATGGAGGACGACCTCTTGGTCGGCATCTTAGTCGACGTCTAGGCCGGGGGAGGAGTTACATTGCCATGGTCAAATGAAAAGTAGATTTTGCCGTGTTGCTAAAGGAAAAGAACATTGCCATGACCCTTAAACTACATTTGCCATGCTTGAACTTAATTTGCCATGGGGAAAATAAAATTGCGATGGTATCTATTTTTGAGGCATGAGTAAATCTAATGTTGCCATGGTCCCGTTAAATTTGCCATGGTCCCTTCAAAGAAGAAAATTTGCCATGTTGCAAAAAAGGAAAGAAAATTTACCATGGACCTTAAAATTGGAAATTGCCAAGCTCCGAAAATTGCATTTGCCATGATACACACACTAAGTTTGCCATGGTCCTGTTCGAAAACAAAAGTTGCAACCTTGTAAAAGAAGGAAGAAAATCTGCCATACTCCATAAACTACCGTTGCCATGAAAGATGCACTGAGATTGCCATGGTCCCATTGAAAAAAGAAAATTTGCCATGTTGCAATAAAGAAAGAAAATTTGCCATGGTTCATATAATTAAAAATTTGCCATGCCCCGTAAACTACATTTGCCATGATACATACACTAAGTTTTCCACGGTCCCATTCAAAAAGAAAAATTTCCATGTTGCAAAGAAGGACGAAAAATTGCCATGCTCCACGAACTGTCATGAAAGAAAATTTGCCATGGTCCCGTTCAAAAATAGAAAATTTATATGAGGCATAGACTAAAGAATGCCATGATCCATAAACTATAATTCCCATGATGCATTCACTAAATTTGCCATGGTCCCGTTCAAAACCAAAAATGCCATGCTACCAAAAAAAAGAGAAGACATTCGCCATGGTCCATATAATAAAATTGCCATGTTCCATAAACTATATTTGCCACGATATATTAAACTAACATCCGTGGTCCAAACAAAAGTGATTTTTGGACATGTAGCAAACAAAAGAAATTGCCATGCTCCGTAAACTACAGTTGCCTATGCTCCGTGAAAGTAAATTGCCATGGTCAAAAAATATGAAGAAGTTTTCCATGTTAAAAAAGAAAGAGAAAATTGCCATGGCAAAAGCATGTTCAAATTTGCCATGGTATTTACCAAAACTTGCCATATTTTATGTGATTAAAATTGCCATGTATGAGAAAACAACACAAAAAAGGATCAAATTTGCCATGGCAAAACTGCATATTCAGATTTGACATGGCAAAAACTGCATACTTCACATTTGCCATGGCAAAATGCATATTCAAATTTGCCATGGCAGAAAAATGAATATTTCAAATTTGCCAGGGCAAAAAATGCATATTTTAAATTTGCCATGGCAAATGTATGATCAAATTTGCCATGGCAAAAATGCATGTTCAAATTTGCCGTGGTATTTTACCAATATTTGCCATCTTTTAGTGTGATTAAATTGTTGTGTAGGTGAAACAACACAAAAAATGATCAAATTTGCCATGGAAAAAAATGCATAATAAAAAACCGTAGTTGGATTTTTTTTTTCAAATTTACCATGGTTTCATAGAATAATTTGCCACGAATATGAAATGATAAGAAAAATGATGAAAAATCGCCATGGCAAATGCATGTTCAAAATTTGCCATGGGATTTTTTTTATCAAAGCCATGGTGACTACTCGTAACATATTATGCCCATGGCAACAAATTTTTCATGGCAACTCCAGTACATAACTTCGTGATCCCCTTGGCTTCCTCTCACATGATGAAGTTGCTACAAAAAAAAGCAAAGCTAGGAAGAAGCGATCTCTACTGACCAATGCAAATCGTTCCATTCCCCCTATCATCTAGTGAGTTAATTACTACCACACATCAGTCAGCAAGAACGCTACAGAACAGGGACCAAAAATTAGCAGTTAGCAGTAACAGTTAGCAAAAGCAACAGCGACACTGATGAAGCAGAGCATCCAGTGGCTAGCCCCCGAATGTATCTAGCAGGGGATGGACTCACCATGGAGGGCAGTGGCGCCAGCTGGAGGAGTGGGAGGAGGTTGCTCTGTGGTTGCGACGAGCAGTACTAAGAGCACGGCGGTAGCACTGGCAGCTCGGGCTCACGGCAGGAGGCGACAGTCGTCGGGGGCACCGGCCGCTGCAGGGGGTGGAGCCGAGCCCAAATCGCCCGCATAGCAGAAGCGTCGTCGGACTGTGCAGCCCCATGCGTGGCGGCCTTCTTGTCCTCGCCGGAATCTAACCCGCCGCCAAACTGCTAGCCACACCATCCTTCTGCTCTGCGCACGCGCACCTCCGCCACCGCCGCCGCCACACGTGGGGGCAGCGGAGCTCCCTCGTCGCGTGGCTGCACTCCTCCATGCCAGGCCGTCATGGGAGGCCGCAGCCGTCGAAGCAGGGGCCTCCGTCGATGCGGGGTGGGGGGAGGGGAGCTTCTCGGTGCAAGGCTTCCGCGGGAGCAGCGGAGATCCTCGTCGCGTAGCTGCACTCCTCCATGCCCGCCGCTGTTGACAGAGGCCGCCGTTGATCCGGGGTAAAGGCTCCGCCACAGCCGCTCTAGCGAGTGGAGTGGGGGTGGGGGGCCTGAGGCGAGAGGATAAGGTGCGCTGGTCCTCGGCAGATGCATGAAGATTCGACATCTAACGCGTTCGCGCCGAATTGTCAACTGCCACACGCGTTCGGGCGAGGAGTGTTTCTCCCGCACAACACTGTTTGCTTATGTGGCTTTTTATCCCGATTGCAATTGCTATAAAATTTGTGCAGATGGATCAAACGGCATCGAGTGCGTAAACCTGGGAATAGTTTGACATCCAAACTAAATCCAAGCCAAACTATAGGACTGCATGTCCATCATCGAAACCAAATCAAACCAAACTTTGCTGACTAGAGTCCAGACCAAACCAAACTGTATGAGCTTTTCACCCAAACCAATCCAAACTGTCTCCTATTTTTGGATGGAATCCACAGATTGAAACCATAGACAGATCCATATGCACATGCGTACCTAACGGACTGGTACTCTAGTAAGAATCCTGTACTGGAATCAGCGAGCGCAACACACAGGGGAGGTAGAAGTAGAACCAGCTGATTTCACACGCCATCACGCCGCTAGTGACACCGACAAAGCAATGGCGTGTACCATGTGTCGCCCCCTTTTGCTCCTTGGCCTCTTCCTCATCCTGACGCCGCTGCTGTGTGGGTGCACCGACGGCGGGTTCAGCGTGGAGCTCATCCACCGCGACTCCCCCAGCCCCCAGGTCGCCGCCTGCTTGCCGTCTTGCGGCGCTCGTACGCCGGCTCGGGCTCTCCTAACGCTGACGGCGCGGTGTCGGAGGTGATCTCAGGCACGTTCCAGTTTTTCATGTACGTCAACGTCGGCACGCCGCGCACTTGGATGCTGGCCCTCGTCGACACCGGCAGCGACCTCGTGTGGCTCAGATGCACCAACGGTTCTGCATCTCCGGCACCGGCACCGCCAGCAGCAGCCGGCGGGACGATCAGCGTGTTCGACCTGTCCTCGTCGAACAGCCGTGCGGCACGTACCGGCCGGTGCGGTGCAGGTTGACCGGTCCCATCGTTGCCATGCACGTTGGGCCATGCGGTGCCGTCAGGACCTCATCTCCTGGAGCTCCAGGATCGACGCCGCTGTCGTCGCACTCCGTGCTGCGCCGAGACGCCGAGGGCTTCGACCGCCGGGGACGCGCTCGCGGCAGCCTCCGCCTCTGCTAGGTGCGAACACCGGGACGAAAGTGAACTCGCAGCATGCGCTAGGCCTGCGTCGTGCGCAAGCGCGCCCCCATCCCGAAATACAGTTTGGTCGCTGGATTTGGTCTTTGACCGTGGGTTGAAACAGTCTGAAACCATTTTGTTTGTGTCCAAACCGAACCAAACTAATCCAACAATACACAAAACCCAGACCACACCAGATTACGCTAGGGGCTCAGCCCATTCAATCCAATCCAAAGACAGTCTTGTAGGAAAACCGAACTGAAACTAAAGTTTCAATCCAAACTATTCGGGAATCGGGATTTGATACATCTCTTTTACTCTCAGGAGCTCCTAAACATCTTGGGAAATATTAACGCCCACACGTGTGGCATTTAGGAACCCGCCCACACGCACTCGTAAACCTGGGAACAGTTTGGATTGAAACTTTAGTTTCAGTTCGGTTTTCCTACAAGACTGTCTTTGGATTGGATTGAATGGGCTGAGCCCCTAGCGTAATCTGGTGTGGTCTGGGTTTTGTGTATTGTTGGATTAGTTTGGTTCGGTTTGGACACAAACAAAATGGTTTCAGACTGTTTCAACCCACGGTCAAAGACCAAATCCAGCGACCAAACTGTATTTCGGGATGGGGGCGCGCTTGCGCACGACGCAGGCCTAGCGCATGCTGCGAGTTCACTTTCGTCCCGGTGTTCGCACCTAGCAGAGGCGGAGGCTGCCGCGAGCGCGTCCCCGGCGGTCGAAGCCCTCGGCGTCTCGGCGCAGCACGGAGTGCGACGACAGCGGCGTCGATCCTGGAGCTCCAGGAGATGAGGTCCTGACGGCACCGCATGGCCCAACGTGCATGGCAACGATGGGACCGGTCAACCTGCACCGCACCGGCCGGTACGTGCCGCACGGCTGTTCGACGAGGACAGGTCGAACACGCTGATCGTCCCGCCGGCTGCTGCTGGCGGTGCCGGTGCCGGAGATGCAGAACCGTTGGTGCATCTGAGCCACATGAGGTCGCTGCCGGTGTCGACGAGGGCCAGCATCCAAGTGCGCGGCGTGCCGACGTTGACGTACATGAAAAACTGGAACGTGCCTGAGATCACCTCCGACACCGCGCCGTCAGCGTTAGGAGAGCCCGAGCCGGCGTACGAGCGCCGCAAGACGGCAAGCAGGCGGCGACCTGGGGGCTGGGGGAGTCGCGGTGGATGAGCTCCACGCTGAACCCGCCGTCGGTGCACCCACACAGCAGCGGCGTCAGGATGAGGAAGAGGCCAAGGAGCAAAAGGGGGCGACACATGGTACACGCCATTGCTTTGTCGGTGTCACTAGCGGCGTGATGGCGTGTGAAATCAGCTGGTTCTACTTCTACCTCCCCTGTGTGTTGCGCTCGCTGATTCCAGTACAGGATTCTTACTAGAGTACCAGTCCGTTAGGTACGCATGTGCATATGGATCTGTCTATGGTTTCAATCTGTGGATTCCATCCAAAAATAGGAGACAGTTTGGATTGGTTTGGGTGGAAAGCTCATACAGTTTGGTTTGGTCTGGACTCTAGTCAGCAAAGTTTGGTTTGATTTGGTTTCGATGATGGACATGCAGTCCTATAGTTTGGCTTGGATTTAGTTTGGATGTCAAACTATTCCCAGGTTTACTCATGCTTTTCTCTGTCTGCAATTATATATTTTTCAGTCTGAATATAAACACTCTGTTTTTCTTTATCTGCAAATAGGGAAATAAACACTCTGTTTTTCTCTATCTGCAAATAGGGAAATAAACACTCTGTTTTTCTCTATCTGCAAATAGAGAAATAAACACTCTGCTCTTCTCTGTGTTTAATCCTATATTTTTCAATGTTTCTTCAAGTCATCTTACTATTCAGCCACCGTGCTGTCTTGTTTATTTAGTCGTGTTTACTCTCTATCTCCAGTTCTTCAGTATTCAGTGGTTTTTTTTGGACGCCGATAAGTGCCACACGTGTGAATGTTAGGGGGTCTGCCCACACATTTTGTGTGGTGTATAAGAGGAACAGCCCATACACCTACGTGTGGGCAAAACAAGTAATGCCCACACACCTCTTTTTTCCCTCCCGATCCCTCTCACATGCGTGCGTGTTGGCGAAATAGATAACGTACACATGCCCCGTACGTCAGGCCTCGTACCTCGTGGTCTCGCACGCCCCGCGTGACAGTCACCGCGCGTCCCGCAGTTGCCATGGTCCAGACCCTCGTCCATGTTCGTTTAACTGTAGTTGCCATGTCGCTGAACTTCGGTTGCCATGTCGGATAACTACAGTTGCCATGGTTGCTCAACTGCAGTTGCCATGTATGGTCTGGTCTACTACAGTTGCCATGATTTCAAAACTTTAGGAGTTGCCACCCACTAACACTAGGCAGTTGTCATGTAACACTAAAAAAGGCATGGCAAAAAACATGTTCGGGTAAAAGAGAGAGTTGTCATGTGCTCACAAGCACGCTAGGGCAGTTGCCATGTAAAGAGAAAGAGTTGCCATCTGCTTACGTACACGCTAGGGCAGTTGTCATGTACCATACAAAAACACATGGCAACTTGGATAAAAGAGAGTTGCCATCTGCTTACAAGCAAAGCTAGGGCAGTTGCCATGTACCCTACAGAAACACATGGCAACTGCCAGCTTTGGGTGTGGGCGAGGAGACGGGCGTGTGGGCGAAGTGATAAACGCCCACACACCAGCCCCCTCTGCGTGCGTGAAAACTGATGTGTGGGCGAATTGCTGAACGCCGATACACCAGCCCCCCGTGTGGTGAAAAAGGACGTGTGGGTGACCGGATGAATGCCCACACACCAGCTTAGTCCTACGTGGCACATAAAAACTGCTAGAACACGTCAAGATTCGTGCAGAATTGGTTGGGCGAGGATCCATGCGTGTGGGCGAGTTGCCAGACGCCCACACGTGTGGGCGTTAGTGTTTCGTTTTTTTTTGAAATATCAGTTTTTTTTTCAGTGTTTCTTTATTCTCATTTATGTTTTGTTTTTCTGCCTGGAGGTTTGATGATGGATATTAGGACACTCACCTTTACATGTAGGGTTGGATTAGATGGGTGTATTTTTTTCTCTAGTTGTAAAATGAAACAAGGTACAAACACAATGGACACACATGCCCTTTTTTCAATTCATTTTTAGTGTCAACCGTTAAGCACAACGCCGATTTTTAGCGTCTTTCTTTTATTTTTGCACCGACACAGCTCATAATTCAAATTCAATCATCGTTTGTTTGTCTTACCATTGCTATCACGTAGGTTGGCATGATCCAGAAGCGTGAAGAAGACAGATCCGTCTATGCATCTCTGGTGAAGGAAATCAAGTATTTGTTAAGTCTTCGAGAAACTTGTATTACTCATGTTATTCGTAGTCAAAATAAGGCTAGTAATTGTCTGGCTAGTTTTGGTAGAACTGAAGGTAGAACCATGACGTGGATCGGTTCAGGTCCTCCTATGGTTATGGACTTGGGTGTTTGAGGATTGTAAGAACATTGTGATAGTAATACCGTTTTTTCACCCGCAAAAAGAAAAAGAACAATGGCTGATAATGTGGTCAAAGTTTTATATTGAAATCCTTTTTGTACCTATAAGCATTTATGTGGAATTCAGTTTTTTCTGTACCTGCTGCAACCGTTCCAGCATATCATTGATCTCACGTTGTTAAGACAAGACAACAAAAGAAGAGTGTGTCTAACCAACAAGACAACAAAAGAAGAGTGTGTCTAACCAAGAGTGCCTAACTGCAACAAGATGCTCTCCTCAGTGGACACGGTTTGTTACCGCAACAGAGAAAGGTTTGCACAGATGTGACACAGTTTCCGGAGCACGGAGGCACAGTTGGCATGTGGGGTCATGCTTCCGCCCCCGAACCGCGAGCATATCAGCGGTGAGGATGCGCCCATGAAGCACAAGCCAGATGAACATTTTGCATTTAGGCTCTATGTGCGCGTTCCAAAGCATGGAAGCGTCGAACATTATATGTCGAGGCTGCCGAGTAAACACCATTGGCCGTCAATTCTAGGTGGTGGGATCATCATGACCAGGATGTAGGTTGGCCGTGGCGAGCACTCCCTAAAGATGAACAAATTACCGGAGTTGCTCAATGGTGCTAATTTTTGCCACCGCGCGCAGCCAAGCCTCGCCCTGAAGCTTGAAATAAACTGTCCTTCACTTCTTGGTGGCGATCCGGGGCGAGGTATTGCATGGCTCCCTACCCATCTAGCTTCATGCCACCTTCCTTCCGTTTCACAGTTGAAACAGAGGCCCAAAAATGTTCCATATCTGCCTCATCACAAGATTTGATCCCACCCAAGGCCTATCGTGTAGTCGTTTCATTCAAACCTTGGCCAGCGAAGCCGAATATCCCTTCCAACTCTTTCCAAGTCTGCAATGCCAAGCCCGTGAAGATCATCCCATGCTGAGTTCAACAAGAGGCTTGCACCCAGATTGGATTATTCTCCTCACGACCATTTCATCATCATTGCTCCAAGGACATGCTTGCTGCCCGACCATCTCCCAATCCCAAAGTTCATTGTATCGAACATGACCATCATCCTTGAGTAGGATAACACGTTGCAACGATGTGCACACGTTCACAACATACTTCAAAAACCATCTGTGGCGCTGCAAGAATCCAGTAATGGCCAGCTCCTTGAGGTGGTGATGGCGCTGAAGCGCCTCGAGTGAGCTCAGTCTCATGCTCCCGTAATTTGGCTCCTCCTCCGAGCAAGGCACATGGATGTGCAGGACCTCGAGTGATGGTGCGGCCAACAGGAGGCGGCGTGGCCATGTGATGTCCCAGTTCGCAGGCAGATCGGCGACAAGGAGCTTTTTGAGGTTGAGCAATGGCTTGGCCGGTGGAGCGGGCAACATCCATCTTCTCAGCCCGGTGAAGCGGAGGACGAGATTCGTCATGGTAGGGGGCATACCGATGGTGTAATGGCCGAAGTAATCCCAGCACCCCTTCGGGACAATCAAGCTTTCTGCCGCAAATGTGAGGTTAGTGTGCATGAGGCTAGGGACCGAGCCGAATACGAGTTTTGTAGTGTTGGTTAGGCAGCACGCCAGGCGGACAAGCATTGGAAGGTGGCGCAGCTCGACCTCCATGAAATTGCACTGGTCGAGGCTGAGCTCCCTGATCTCTGAACACGGCGCGTCCACCACCACACAGTCATGTGCACAGCAGGATATCAGGCGAAGCACCTGGAGCCGTGTGCACTCAGTGAACACCCTCTGGTACACGCCGAGGGGCGTGGAAGCAGCCATGTCTCGCAGGACCAGCGTGGTGAGAGCGCCGTAGCTATGCAGCGGCGGGAGCGTGCAGTAGTTACCCAGCGTCAAGCTGCGAAGGCCGTCCTTGAGGCAGTCATGGTCGTGGGGAAAGCGGTAGGGCGGCGCCTGAAGGACATCGCATGACGCTTGCCGGGCAACGACCTCCAGATCCTCCACTCCCCATGCGCCTACTGCGGCGGCGATCAGGCGGTCGACGACGCAGCCGCCGTCGTGTGTCTGGAAGAACTCCAGACGCAGGGTCTTGGCGCGCCGGCGTGCGTCGCCGTCAGCTGGGCCACCGTCCGCTTCCAAGAATCCAGTGATGCCGTCAACGAACGCCGTGATCGTGTCGATTTCGCAGCGCGCCATGAGACAGTCCAGCATCTCGGCCAGAAACGTGTCACGCGGCATGTTGCGCCGGCGGAGGGCGACGGTCCGGTCGTACTCGGTCGGGAGTATGTCGCTCACCGTGAAGTCGAGCTCCGCCAGATCGCTGGTGATGTGCGCCCAACGCCTGGCCAGGACGGCGGTGGAGAGTGCGGTGCGGGTGTCCAGCCTGCCTACTATGAGGCGGATGAGGTCGTCGGGTAGTGCACTGAGGCGGTCCTCGCCGCCGGCCATGCGTGGTCGTATGAGACGAAACATTGGCATGTCAGCAGCGGACTTGGAAGTCCGGTAAAGCGGGAGGCGTTGGGGCGTATTGGTAGGCTCAGCGTTGCAGTTTTGGCGATCGGACCTGACTCCTAAACCTGGGAATAGTTTGACATCCAAACTAAATCCAAGCCAAACTATAGGACTGCATGTCCATCATCGAAACCAAATCAAACCAAACTTTGCTGACTAGAGTCTAGACCAAACCAAACTGTATGAGCTTTTCACCCAAACCAATCCAAACTGTCTCCTATTTTTGGATGGAATCCACAGATTGAAACCATAGACAGATCCATATGCACATGCGTACCTAACGGACTGGTACTCTAGTAAGAATCCTGTACTGGAATCAGCGAGCGCAACACACAGGGGAGGTAGAAGTAGAACCAGCTGATTTCACACGCCATCACGCCGCTAGTGACACCGACAAAGCAATGGCGTGTACCATGTGTCGCCCCCTTTTGCTCCTTGGCCTTTTCCTCATCCTGACGCCGCTGCTGTGTGGGTGCACCGACGGCGGGTTCAGCGTGGAGCTCATCCACCGCGACTCCCCCAGCCCCCAGGTCGCCGCCTGCTTGCCGTCTTGCGGCGCTCGTACGCCGGCTCGGGCTCTCCTAACGCTGACGGCGCGGTGTCGGAGGTGATCTCAGGCACGTTCCAGTTTTTCATGTACGTCAACGTCGGCACGCCGCGCACTCGGATGCTGGCCCTCGTCGACACCGGCAGCGACCTCGTGTGGCTCAGATGCACCAACGTTCTGCATCTCCGGCACCGGCACCGCCAGCAGCAGCCGGCGGGACGATCAGCGTGTCCGACCTGTCCTCGTCGAACAGCCGTGCGGCACGTACGGCCGGTGCGGTGCAGGTTGACCGGTCCCATCGTTGCCATGCACGTTGGGCCATGCGGTGCCGTCAGGACCTCATCTCCTGGAGCTCCAGGATGGACGCCGCTGTCGTCGCACTCCGTGCTGCGCCGAGATGCCGAGGGCTTCGACCGCCGGGGACGCGCTCGCGGCAGCCTCCGCCTCTGCTAGGTGCGAACATCGGGACGAAAGTGAACTCGCAGCATGCGCTAGGCCTGCGTCGTGCGCAAGCGCGCCCCCATCTCGAAATACAGTTTGGTCGCTGGATTTGGTCTTTGACCGTGGGTTGAAACAGTCTGAAACCATTTTGTTTGTGTCCAAACCGAACCAAACTAATCCAACAATACACAAAACCCAGACCGCACCATTCAATCCAATCCAAAGACAGTCTTGTAGGAAAACCGAACTGAAACTAAAGTTTCAATCCAAACTATTCCCAGGTTTAAGCATGAGCAAAGAGTGTGTTCATTTAGAGCTGAACGAGCGAACGCCCTCTAATCAATGGCAAAAGTGTGTCTACATCCATCATCAAATCTTTCTTCTCACACAGATCCAACCAATAAAAGATAGAGATAAGTGTCCAATACTGAGAATGGCATAGGGACAAATACATACCCAAGAAGAAATATAGACTGGAGACTGAGGGGCAAAATAACTGATGAAAGACATATTCCCTCCATTTTTATTTACTCTGCATATTAGGGTTGACTAAAGTCAAACCTAGTAAAGTTTGACCAAGTTTGTAGAAAATAATATAGACATTTATCATAATAAATCTATACGACGTGAAAGTACATTCAACAATAAATCTAATGTTGTTGATTTGTTATTGTATATCTTAATATTTTTGTTTATAAACTTGGTCAAAATTTGTAAAGCTTGATTTTGACCAAAGCTAATATGCGAACTAAATAAAAACTGAGGAAGTACAAACGGGAAAAATACTGAGAAAACAACCAAAAATGTGAAGACATAAAAACGTGACTGATGAAACAAAATGAAGAATGAGAGACCGAGGACTGATGAAAGACAACTAGAAAAGGCAAAAATAATGAAATGCAAGGCAAAGATAATTAAAGACAAGGCAAAGATGATGAAGAATTAGTGAACAAATAACTAAAGATGAGAAGACATAAAGAAGGTGAGTATACTATATTCAGTTTATAGTCTCCTTATTGTCGTTGTTTGTCTGCAGTTTCGTATTCTCACTCATATAACTGAATGATAAAATGAAATTTAGTCTAGGTAATTTTGCCTTTAACCCAAACAAGTTGTGGTATGCTAGAGCTGAAACCCATAAGATCTCGCAACCAACTCATGGTTCAGGCACATGGATAGCTAGCTTCCACGCCCCTGGACAGTTCTTTGATGATGAAAAAAAGTAAGCCACTCTTATGGAGATAAGCCCGAAGAATTCGGCAAAGTTAGATATTGCACTTAAATAGTTTTGGTGGAACAGGGCATCTTGAAAGAGAAGGGACAAAAAATCAATCCTAATGCTACTGAGCCAAAATAGTACAATAAGCACACACTTATGCATGGCCCAACTCAAAAAGGGGGGAATGAATTTACTAAATAAATGGCACATTTAACACTAATTAAACATCCAGGAGGATGTCTAACTATCTTAGTTACATCAACAAGTTCCTTAGGAGGCATTGCGAAACCAACCTACGTGAGCAACTGAAACTGAGAAAACAGGGATGAAACTACATATCTAAATTCCCCAATCAACGACATTGCGACTCCGCTAGCACAGAATCAAAACAACAACAAATCATCCTTGATGACATAAACATAGAGGAAATGTGGGTGCAGAAACCAGCCTCCTACGGCGACGCCGGCAGCTCCTGACAGTCTCACCCGGCTCCCGCTCGCCATGTCGCATCTCTCTCCACCGCTCTTAAAAGTAAAGAGATCGGTCATGGAGACCGCCAGACCGGAGACAAACACCCAGTAACGGGAAGAAATACAGACGTTGAGGGCCGACTTGAAGGTGCCCAGCCTGTAGGCCGGCGCCCACTCGAGGAACGGGAAAGCAATACTGGAGCGCTGTCGCTAGGCGCCGCCCGACACCTCGCCCCCGCACCACGACGCAGAACAGATCGTTTGGGAAGAAGGTCAGCTCCCGCCGTCCATCTAGCCCTCTCTCCACTGCTCTTATATCCCCAGTGCTAGATGTGAATGAACCAACCAATGAAAAAAACCCAGGAAAAACAGGCGCAGAATCAAAACGGATTGACCAAGACAAACCGGAAAAAGAACACTGGACACAAGACCCAGTGTGAATCACAAAGACAGATCGTGCCGCTGGAAATTCGACTGAGAGCAAAATAAGAAACAGTCAACTGAAAATTAGCAAAAGTGAAAGAAAAAGAAGGCAGCTTATGTACAAAACCTGAAAACAGTGATGTTGGATAAAATCTGAATTTTGTTCGTAAAGCACTGCTACAAATATACCAGCAACTCAAGGGAAAACCTCACTGCATTTTCCAATTACGCAAAATGTATCGTCTAAAAAAATTGCAGGATCATCGACTCATTGCAAGAACCCCCACATAGAGAAACAAGATCAAAACGACGCAGTGGAAACCAGAATCATCAGTTCACTCAAGAACGAACTACTTTTTTTGTCTACATGAAATGTATCATCTAAAAGAAATACATGATCACCAGTTTACTGCAAGAACCACTACATTCTCCATTTATGCAAAAATGCCTCCATCAAAGAACCACCATATTCTCCATTTATGCAAAAAAATGCATCCATCAAAAAGGAATGTAGCATCATCAACTCGCTGCAAGAACATCATAGAACCGCAAGACAAAATAAGATTGAAGCAAGTTTGGCTGCTGAGTTTTCTGAATACCACAGCTGCTGAGCTTTCCGAACCTGAACCTATCTATCTACATGCCAAAAGGAGGCGTTCAGTTCTGCTGTCATCGTTTCCGAGGGGCGAAAACTTTTGAAGAGGTGAACTGTCAGGACTCCGCTGTACTCTGCATTGACAAATTAATAATAAATAACAATTTGATCAAGATAAAACCTGAGGTAATAACAACTTGGCTTTGTAGGTTCCATAACTTCTGCTAGCAGCAGATGATACTTATCTGAATGAACGACAGAAATGTGGAATCAGTATGTTTTACTTGCTGCAGAACATCTTTTGTCATGTGCAGAAAGACTCTTATATCGACATGGCACCTCCCAAGCAACTGCTTTTGCTTTTGTACAAGACTACAACAGTTTCAGACAAGTCCCAAATCCTAACAAAACCTATCATAGAATCGTTTTCCAAGCACAATCATATGAGCACTCCACTAAAGTAAGACTCCAAATATCATGTTTATGCAGCAAATAGTATCTACACCAACATCTGTACGCTTGTGCAAAACAGATTCAAGACCACTACTACATTTTTTCTCACCGAAGAAAATAAACAATCTAATTCTCGGAGTATTGGAAAAATAAAATAAAATAACAAGACCAAGAAATACAGCTCATGTGCATAAATTAGATTTAATTTGGTATTGTATAGGAACCGGAATTTTGTTCCCAGGTTATTCAACACAAGAAAAATGGGCTAAATCTTTTCTGTTAAGGCTGAAGAGATAAATCAACTGATTTTGTATTTTAAGTTCCATAATTTTTACTAGTTTTACAAACAAAAATATTACTGGCAGCAAATACGACCAAATAGAGGAACTGAATTATCTGAATAAACATGCCTACTTGCTTCTTCTAGAAAGGGAAAGGTTAGGTTATGGAATCCCCTCACCTACGACTAGTCGTCATCGTCCTCCTCCTCGTCTGCCGCCAAATGGACGACTGGGCCCCCCCACTGATCGAATTCCTGCAGGTTGAGAAAGATACAAGAAAACGAAATAAGCCTGTGATGCACTTCACCAAGAAAACTCTTATGCAAAATGAACAACCTCTAGCCTACTACAGCAAAACATTAGGCCCAAGAACTGCTGCATGTTCCACATATACAAAGAAGCCATTGTCTGTCCATGGATTTGAGGTGGAAATCAAGCACGGAATAAGAGAAAAATAGCAAGGTTGGGAAAAGAGTGTGAAATGTATAAGCAAAGAGAAAGTATATGATGTATGTATACTGATATTAATATGGGTAGTGTGGTTAGGCTTGCAGTATGGAAAAGGCAAGTTCATAACAAGAGTGCTCAGCTTCAAGGATGTAGATAACAGCCAAACTGCAGGTATTCAACACATAATGTGAAGTAGCTGGAGATTAGACTGTTCTTATTATGCTATGCAGTATCAGTACAGGACGATCAGCCGTTGATTTGAATGACAGGACATGGTAATTCCCAACAGTGTACAGGATCCTAGTATCTATACGTGCTGCAGCAACTACAACAGTCTGGTAACTACACACCCACCGAGTTCGATTGAATGCCTGAACAGCGATACGAGTCTAACAGAGGTGAGGTTGGCACCAACATGAACATGAGCACCAACAAGGTTACTGTATGGACTCCGGTCAACGGCATAGAACACCATTGTTACTGTATGGATTCCGTGGGGACAAGTGCTGGAAGAACAACAATGAGAGGGAAACCATTCTTGCCATTACTATCTAGTCTAGCTTACACGCAATCCATAAGATCCAACACTGCTATTCTCGGCAAGAAAGAAAGAAAGAAATGGTGAAATACCTCAAGCGGCATTGCAGCGGGATGGTGCGCCAGGGGCGAAGACGGCTCCGGCAGCGGGCCCAGGAGAGCGGCGGCAGGAGGGGCATCCGCAGGAGCCGCGGCGTCGGGGCCGGCGGGAAGCTCGGCGGGGTCGTCGGCCCCGGCTTCGGCCTCTGCGTCTTCCTCCGCTTCCGCGTCCGCGTCGGCGAGCGGGAGGTCGGGGTGTGTTGACGCTGGAATGCGTCACACGAACACGTCGATGTGTACCCGCGGCGCTGAGGGAGATGCTCCGCAACTCACACCACGGGAGGTCGACTTTCAGCGATACGCAAGATAGCAAGCCGGCGCTTTTGGGACCAGACGCCCCGCTCGCCCGGCAGGGACCCCGTCAGGGCTCGCGGCGACGATTGGCTGCTCGAGGTCGGTCTTACCGCCCCTAGAGCCTCGTGGATTCGCAGCCTCCAATCTTGAAGAACGACGAAGAACGAGAAGAAAGATACAAGGGAAGAGATAAAAGTAGATGAACACGGAAAAGTAGTAAATCGATTGATCGATTGTGTGTTGTTCAATCGGCCGTCACCCCTTAGATATATAAGAGGCGGCTGGACTTCCCGTGCAAGGAAAAGGCTTGGATTCACGTCCAAAACCCTAGTCAAATTCGAATTGATTTTGTTCGAACTTTCCAAAACTGTTCGGTTTAAACTGGCTGCACCTTGCAGGTCTTTTTTGTGGTGGTAAACGATCTCGGATGGAAACGAGCCCAAAAGCAATCTTGACCGTTTCAACGAGACGAACAACTTTTATGTTGAACGTTTTTTGATCAGAGGTTATCTTGAGAATCAAATTGGTCGCGCAAAACAGGCTATCCCTCGCGCTATCCATCAGACAGGGTGTCTGGTGGGGCGCGCCAGTTTTTGCCTGTGACAGGGCTGTATTTCGATGGCTCTAACTTTTGCATACAAACTCGGATTGGAACGATTTTTATATCAAAATCGATCGTTTCGACGAGACGAAGACAATCCGTATATATAATTTTTCCATTTGAGGTGGTCTTGGGGGCTCAATCAGCCAAACTGTATTCTGAATATAAGATCTTAATACTTTGAGCATAGTTTCGGCCTTCGAGATGAAATCGAACGGCGATGACCCAAACTTCAAAGATGTTCATATCAACAATGCGAAAATCTTTCATGAAGATCACTTCTCCATTTGAGTCCACCTTAAATAAATTCTTGACCGTGTCAAAATCTGGTGTCAACACATGCCCCCCTGTTTTTCGGCAAAGCTTGTGTGCCGAAAAATAACTTGCACATAGCTTGCTCTAAGGACAATGTCAACACTTCATCAGCCATTTTGCATATGCTTAGAACGATAAATTTATATCGGCCATTGCTTGTGTGAATATTTCGATGCAAGTTTGGGTGAAACTTTCCAACTTCAATAACAATCCAGTGATAAGGTTTCATAGATCAAATCCATCCTCCGAACCATATTGTTCACCCTTTCGCTAGGACTTTGCAGATAATCAATAATGAATTTCCTCCAATCCTTACTTTGCCTGCATAAAAGTTTCATTAGTGGCCGAAGCGGTGGGCTTCGGTTCGGCCTTACCTATGTTGACAAAACCTAGCATCGGCTATTGATAGAAATACAATACACCATAGTTAACATAGTAGCCATATGCTTGCTGTGCCAACTCTTTCAAATTGTCATGTCTAGATATATGAACAATTTTAAAGCAACCCAAGGTAAATCTTGCATCTAGTCATATCAAAAGATAAACTATAAGTGATTCGTCAAAATATTGATAACCCTTGGACATTTGTTGCACTACTAATAACGAATCACCGCAAGCCTCAATATGTATAGCACCTATAGCAAGGCAAAGCTCCAATCCGAATAACAATGCATATTCGGCTTTGATCATTGTGCAAAAATATCTTAAGTGGCATGAGGCTTCACAAACTAGCTCCATATGGAGATAAATAAACAACACCAACACTTTGGCCATTGCTACAAATTGAACCATCAAAATATAATCTCCATAGTACTAGAGAGACAAAGCTAATATCACTTAACATGTACCTTGTCTCGGTTCCAATTGAACTAAGGACGGTGTTAGAATTCCACATCGGCCATGATCAGATAGTTTCTTAGGATGATAGTTAAGTATCGGCCATTACCATGAGGTTCATGTAGAATTCATCCATTAAAACATGTATAGCCGAAATAAACAAATAAAATAGCAATAAAATATTTTGGCTCCTTTGTCTTAGCAACAAAAATGTAACTAACCAAATGTATAGTGATTTGGTAATACTCTGTCATCATATAGAAAATTATGTTACATCCATGGATCAAAATAAGTCCATGGAGGGTAACTGATCATACCCGTGGATGAATTCCATGGCAAAGGCATCAATGGCATTGTTGAAGAAAATGGATGATGTGCTAACCGAAGATTTTGATGTTGTGATGCACACCTTCGGCTTAATTGTTTGTTACTTCCATCATTCTCCTTCTTCATTTTTATTGTACTTGTTGCAATTGAAGCATGCACATCGTTTTTGTTTTGATTGATCCTCTTGGGAACCCATGCCATGTTCCTCTTTCTAAGCTCTTGTGCACTAAGATTTTGTAATTCCTTCTTTTGCCAATACGATAAGCCGAGTGAGCACCTCGACCGTGATTTTATTTCAACCAATGGCAATTCTTTCTGGGCCTTGTGCACCCTCAACTTATTTTCTTCAGATTTGGCACTCTGATTTTTATCAATTGATTGCTTCACTTCTTTGCCTTTTGTAGCCAATGTCAACACTTTAATTGGCTCTTTGTTTTTTGAGATCAAATCTGAAGTAGCACACTTACGACCATCTCTTTTCACGTGGTAAACTTGCTTTACCATCTCTTTCTTCTTCCTTGAGCTCTGGACCGATTCCTTATGATTGAAACAGTCTCTGATACGTGATTGTTCAAATGTTGATCTTCTTGGAGCTGCATAGTATTGGTGAGATGGTCTAGAATAAGGTGAAGAATGTGCCCTTGTACCATACCTGTCCCATGATGAATATGTATCTATATGAGCATAGGGAGGCATCCACGGCATTGGCATTGGCGGCCCAAAATAAGGATATGAATATGTTGCATTAAAATTATCACTTTGCCAATACCAATCCTCATATTTGCGCCTTGGGGGTGATCTTGGTTTCTTTGCATGATTTGGCCGATAAGCATTCTTCTCTTCATTCATCTTTTGATATTTATCCAATAGTTCAGCAAAGGTGATTTTTGATCTCTTACACTTGCGCTTATTTCGGTCTTTGTTTTCTTTTGGTTTGCTTTCATTGATCATTGGATTTGCTTGCTGCCCCCGTCCTTGGCGTCTCCATTGTAGCTTCGATGGAATTTTCGCCCTCAAGATTATGTTCATTATGCTCTTCAACAACTTCTTTACTTGAAACCTTGATCCCATCACCTGCAGTTTTTACATTCTCTTTAAATGGATCGGCTTGAAGCAGCCGATGCAAAAACCTTTTGCCATCGGGACCAATCAGAATAGACTGGTCATTTCTTGGTGTTTCAATAAACTTCAATCGTCCTTTTTCAATGGCCGATTTAACTATTTGGACGAATCATGCAACTTACAATACATTCGTCCTTGGATTGATGGCTTAACATGGTGATCGAGAATTGTAATGTAATTATTTTTCAGCAACAAATCAAATATTTGATCACACATGCTTGAATTGAAGGTATACTTCTTGTTTTCTAGCCGATCTTGTTGTTTGAACAGCTTTGAAGATAAGCAAACGAATGGTTCAGATTTGGAATCTCCCCAGTCGGCTATGCATAGTATATTCCACTCTATCTCCGATCACTACAGAAAACTGCTAGTTTGCTGTCTGTGGATAACAGACGGCAAAGACGTAAATCCAGACGGCAAAGAGTTTGCCGTCAGGAAGTAGACGGCAAAGTCAGACGACACAGATTAATCGGCAAAGAATACTTTGTCGTCTGCTTTTTATCGGGCAGATGGCAAAGATTTTGCCGTCAGCCAATTGCAAATTTGCCGTCTACCGCAAAAATGACAGACAACAAAGCACGCGGTCTTTGCCGTCAGCCAAAAATGTTCTTTACCATCATTCGGACTAAACTACAGACGGCAAAGATTGTCTTTCAACTTTTTTTAAAATGACGTCGGTGCAGAGCATCTCGCTTGAAGGTTCGGCTCAACGAGAAAGGGGAATGGCATGGCCGGACACATGACTATCTACAAGACATGAAAGTTTGCTGCCTTACGTTCTCGAGTTATATAAAAATTACAGAGTTGTTCTAAAAATTTACACAAAGGACCCTAGAAAGGAAAACTGAAAAGCCATCAAGTCCTTCTCCACCGCCGCAACAGCTACTACACCGCCGGCAGTCCTTCTCACCGGAGACAAAACAACAGGACTCCACTTCCGCCAGCCTGCCCTGCTCGCCGTGCCGCTACCTCGACCCTACTCCTCACGCCACCAGACAGTCGCGCTCCCCCGCGCCGCTCGCCCGGCCCTTGTCTCCGCATCGCCGCTCGGCCGTGCTCGCTGGTTCCCGGAGAAAGAGAAAGGCACCGCCGCGCGCCAGTGCAGCGTCGGGAGGCTGACGCCGAAGGGAGGAGCTCCTCCGCAGTGGCCGTCGCCGGGCCATTGACGGGCTGCGTCGGATAGCCGATGCCTGAGGGGAGAGCCGCCGTGCGCCCGCGCTGAGTAGTCGACGGTGGAGGGAGCAGCCGCCGCGCGCCGTGCTTGCCGGCCACCATGCTTGCCGCCCGCGCTTCCGCGCTGCTCGCGCAGCCACCATGCTAACCGCCCGAGCGTCCGCCAGGGTCGCAGCCCGCGTGCAAGCCCTGCTTGCCGCATGGCTGCATGGCCGCCATGCTCGTCGGTCGCCACCCACGCCGGCTGTGGATGGGTGTGGTGTGTGGTGTGTGGTGTGCGTGAGTGCGTCGGTGCGTGGTTGTGTGGTTTGCGTGGGTGAGTGGATGGGGTGGGGTGTGTTAGTTAATTAGTGAGTGGGTGGGTGGTGGGGCTGCATGCGTGGTGTGTCACGAAGGTGGGGCTGCGTGCATTGAAGGGCCGCCATGTCATCGATCCGTGGGATCGATCGGCGTGGTGTGTTTCTTCTTTGCCGTCTGTGTTTTTTAACTCTAGACGGCAAAATATGTCTTTGCCGTCTGCATTTTTATTACAGACGGCAAAGATCATATTTTGCCGTCTGGAAATAAAAACCCAGACAGCAAATATTTTGCCGTCTGTATTTCTATTTGCAGACAGCAAAGTATGTTGTTTGCCGTCTGTAATAATAAAATGCAGACGGCAAAGTATATTTTGCCTTTATCTTTTTTTGCCGTCTGTTGATGACGGCAAATCCCTTCTTTGCCGTCTGCCCGAGGAAAAACTGACGGCAAAGATGGCCCATGACGGCAAATTAGCTGTTTCCCGTAGTGGATGTCTTTGGGTAAGATATTGTATTAACATCAGTTTTCTTAATAAAATTTAACCTTGGCTTTAAATTTCTGAAACAAAGATATTTAGAACATACATGTCTCAGTTGAGACCAAGTGCAAGCCAAGTACGAAATAAGCAAAGCTACCCAACTAGATATGAACTTTAGATAAAGCAACGGGGAAAGCTTTGGCTGTAACAATAAGTCATTATCGGTCTTTATAAATGGCGCAATGGTTTGACCGATATGTTCCATAACAATTTTATTGCTAACAAGTAAATTACCCTTCTTCATTGGTCTTTCAAAATTACTTATGAGAATATTTCTTATAGATGCATCAATAATGAAGTTGCGACCAAATCTGAAAATAGGTAAATTACTCGCTATGCATACATCTTCAAATATGTTGGGAGAACATGATGGTGGTGCCATTTGAAGAACATCTTGCTCCGTCTTTGGATGGCTCCCCAACACCTTGTCATCATCTTTTTCTTGAATCCATGCATCATTGCTTTGAAGATTTTTGTCGGCCGAACTTTGTTCGGCTACTTGTTCTTGTCCTTGAAGCTTGTCAATTTCTACGGCACAGAACTCATAGGGCAAGAAGTAGGTTCCATTAACTTCAGAAAAATCAAGCACCGTTGTTCTCCTATGCTTGCCATGCCCTTTCTCAATAATGCTTGCCTCTTTGGATTTGATGGATTCATAATATATACTACTTGATTCGGATTTTTCAACCGAAGCACTTTCATGTTCCGAATCATCCTTCTTTTCATTGATACTACCAATTGGCAATGCTTCTTTTATCTGAGCCAATTCTTTTTCTATTTGTTTCTGACGGCGAGCGGCAAAATTAGCTTTAAGCTTTTTCTCAATTTCAGCCCACTCCGGATATGATTGCCCCCCAATGCTTTTAGATTCTTTCGGCAATGACACATGGGTGTTGCCGAAATTTTGCAATTGTGTAGGGGGTGTATAATATGATATAGTACTAGGTGAAGGCATATGCATTGTCGTAAGACCATCCTTTTGCTCGCCAATTTTATCAATTGGCAAAGATTCACCTTCTTACAAAACTCTAGTTTTTATTGCGGCATAATCAGGAAATTGCCCCTTTTCATGTTGTTCAAGGCAAAGAGCACTAATTCTCTTATTTTGGGCTAAACTCTTCAATGCAGCCACCACTACCTCATCTTCTACAATGTTGGACACAACCGCTCCTGTAAAATTTACATTTATTCGGCTATAACCAGGAAGGTGTGAAGCCGAATTATGAGCATCTACAGTTGTGTATGGTGCCGAAGAATTAGTAACATGAGGTGTAGCATATGACGGTTGAGAGTAACTGGCCGAATAGCCACTAGTAGCATGGCCAATTCTCTCATTCATCGGCATGGTTGGATTACTATATTGCACATTAGCTGCCGATGAATAAAAGGGTGAAACACTTTCTTGTATGACATTGGAAATTCTAACTTGGGGTGTTTCAAATTGATTAATCGAACTCATCATGTTGCTCATTGGCATATGAATTTGCTGGGTTGCCGATGCGTGTGAGTTGGGATACATATGGTGCATGTTACTAATATCATAAGAAGTTGAAGTATATAAATTACTTTGAATCGCCCCTTGCACGTAGTTAGTTGCATGATTGAAAAAAGTAGGGTTGGCCGATAGAGTATACTCATTGAACGATCTAGTAACACCATATGAATTATTTGCATCTACATAAAGAGATTGGGTATTCATATTACCTTTGTAGACTGCAAACCCTAGATGAGATCTCTTTGTAGCAAGAACGGGCCGGAGACCGTTAGAAGCTTCGTCCCCAGCGAAGTCGCCAAAAAGTGTGTTGATGCTGGAACGCATCACACGAACACGTCGATGTGTACCCGCGGCGCCGAGGGAGATGCTCCGCAACTCACACCGCGGGAGGCCGACTTCCAGCGCGATACGCAAGACAGCAAGCCGGCGCTTTTGGGACCAGACGCCCCGCTTGCCCGGGAGGGACCCCGTCAGGGCTCGCGGCGATGATTGGCTGCTCGAGGTCGGTCTTACCGCCCCTAGAGCCTCGTGGATTCGCAGCCTACAATCTTGAAGAACGACGAAGAACGAGAAGAAAGATACAAGGGGAGAGATAAAAGTAGATGAACACGGAAAAGTAGTAGATTGATTGATCGATTGTGTGTTGTTCAATCGGCCGTCACCCCTTAGGTATATAAGAGGCGGCTGGACTTCCCGTGCAAGGAAAAGGCTTGGATTCACGTCCAAAACCCTAGTCAAATTCGGATTGGTTTTGTCCGAACTTTCCAAAACTGTTCGGTTTAAACTGGCTGCACCTTGCGGGTCTTTTTTGTGGTGGTAAACAATCTCGGATGGAAACGAGCCCAAAAGCAATCTTTATTGTTTCGACGAGACAAACAACTTTTATGTTGAACGGTTTTTGATCAGAGGTTATCTTGAGGGTCAAATCGGTCGCGCAAAACAGGCTATCCCTCACGCTACCCATCAGACAGGGTGTTTGGTGGGGCGCGCCAGTTTTTGCCTCTGACAGGGCTGTATTTCGATGGCTGTAATTTTTGCATACGAACTCGGATTGGAACGATTTTTATATAAGAATTGATCGTTTTGACGAGACGAAGATAATCCGTGTAGATAATGTCTCCATTTGAGGTGGTCTTGGGGGCTCAATCAGCCAAACTGTACTCTGAATATAAGATCTTAGTACTTTGAGCATAGTTTCGGCCTTCGAGATGAAATCAGACGGCGATGACCCAAACTTCAAAGATGTTCATATCAATAATGCGGAACTCTTTCATGAAGATCACTTCTCCATTTGAGTCCATCTTAAATAAGTTCTTGATCGTGCCAAAATCTGGTGTCAACAGGGTGGTAGCCGTCGGCCTTGGCGTCGGCGAGCGAGAGCTCGGGGTCGTCGCTGTCGGCCTCCTCGGCGACGAGCGGGGCGTCGGGGTCGTCGCCGTCGGCCTCCTCGGCGGCGAGCGGGAGGTCGGGGTCGTCGCCGTCGGCCTCCTCGGTGGCGAGCGGGAGGTCGGGGTCGGCTGCCTCGGCGGCGGCTAGTAGGAGGTCCGGGTTGTTGGCGTCGGCTGCCTCGACGGGGAGCAGGTGGTCGGGATGGTCTGCGTTGCCGGCGGCGAGCGGGTGGTCGGCGTTGTCGGCGCCGGCTGCCTCGGCGGGGAGCGGATGGAACTAGTACCATGTGCGCGTCGGCGGTGGGGCCGTCCTCCGTGGCGGCCTCTCCGCTGGTGGCAGCATGGTCAGCCGAGGGGTACGCGACCCTGGCACAGGTGTCACCCTCGTCGGGCGGTGGGCCATGATTTTTTTTCTTCGTTTTTTCTTCATTTCTTTTTCTGTTTTTTATTTACTATACTAGGAGTAGTATTTATAGACTCGTTCAAAATCAGGAAAATCAAATTGAAATTTCAAAAATTAAATGGTTTGAAAGATTTTGCAAGAAACGGGATCAGATCTCTCTCATGACAGCTCTTACTTCCCCATCCACCCATGACTGTTGCCTCGTGTTACAGTCTTTCTGACAAGATTTCTAGCCACTACTCTCCTGTCGTCCAGCCGCCACTCATGCGAGCCCTGGCTCCCTGCACGGGTCTTGGGTTGCTCCGGGCAGAATATCTGTGGGGAGGAAGCCATGTGTGCTCGAGAGCACATAAAGATGGAGGCTTATGCTCTGGTGAAGGCGTGCTCGAAGATGGCTCTACGGATTTGGGGTAGAGCCACACCCGAGGAGAAATTGAGGTTGGTCCCTTACCACGCGATAGATTTAGAGGAGATGATTCTATGGATGATGTTGCAGCTAAATTTGACAGGTCCAGTGCAATGTTCGCATTGGGTGGAGCTCAGCGTGAGGAATTCCCTACATCGAGCTATTAGGTCCGTGAGATCCTTGTTCCTACCTCACCCTTGAAGGTTTTCGTGATTTGTTATGATGTGTTGATGATCTAGTTCAGAGATGTTTTTGTGTTTGATAGTTGCACTGATGGTTTACTTGCATCAAATCGCACATGTTGGTGTTTGATGATGCAATGGTTTCAGTTTCAAAAGTAGGAGAAGACATGAGTGAGGATAATGCTTGATCGAGTCAATGGAGAAAGAAACAAACACTGCTGGATGGGGCCTATTGTCATTGAGGCAGAGAAAATTGATGTGGAGTGTACTTTGGACAAATACAACAACTTCAACAAGTAATATTTAACAAATGAATACATACAAGATCTTACAACCAAGCTACATTTCTCATAACAAAAGAGAAACATACCTTAGACAGGTAAAATTTAACAAATGCCATAAGAAGGCTAAATAAAAGCAAATGACGTTCATATCCCTGCAAGGTCACCTCATGAGATAACAATAGCTATTGGCGTCATTTGCCACTAGAGAGATTACCTGTTTCAAATGCTATCGTCTGAAGCAGCATCCAAATCAAAAGAATAAACACAGCAAGGTGAGTATCCAACTACACTCACAAGACTTACATCTGGTCTATACTAAGTATGCAAAATTCTCAAGGAAAGGCACGAGAGTGTGGCAGCAAGCATTAGCATTCTACAGAGACATCAAGCATTAGCATTCTACAGAGACACACTACAATGTGCATCTATCAGAGATAAGGCACGAGAGTGTGTAAGAACCATCTAGTTAAACCTAACCACCACGTCATAGCACTACGTTGCATCCTCGTTCGCATCACCAATGATAAAAAATATCCCCTGGGCACTCACATCTAAGAAAGTTTATTAACTATTAGTTGAAGTTTTTTTCCATGATCTCATAAAAATCTCCAAGTCATCCATAACCACAGACACGACTATTCGAATAGATTTAACCCTGCAGGGGTGTACTAGTTTACCCTAACGTGTGTCGGACGCTCTTAATGCTAGCATGCAACACACTCTAGGGGGTGTGCCAGTAGAGTGGGACTGTTGGGCTACACGGTGTGCGACTAGTGCACAATGAAAATTTCCCTACCGCGTAGATCACCTGTGGCTCCCCGGCTCAAATAACCGCAGTTCGGACCATTATGGGTGCTTTGAGGGTCCGCGTTGGAGATGCCCTTAGTGGGTTGTTGATGCGCTCAACATCGTTGGTGCCCAACATTGAAAGATTTTGAACCTTTAGATTTTGTGATTAGACGGTTTAAATGATGAATTGGATCTATTTTCGTGCTTTTATAGGGGTAGTAGATGAAGTTAGAAACTCTCGTGTGAGTTGTTGTCTACTGGTGTCCTATTCATATGAACTCTTATGTATTTATGTGTGTAGCTTGTTGCTCAATTTTTTCGACAAAGGATGTATTTTATTGGCTCAAAATGAAGCATTGATACGTCTCCCTCGTATATACTTTTCCTAACACTTTTGCTCTTGTTTTGGACTATAATTTGCATGATTTGAATGAAACTAATCCAGACTGACGTTGTTTTCAGCAGAACTACCATGGTGTTGTTTTTGTGCAAAAATAAAAGTTCTCGGATTGGAACATAACTTTTTGGTGATTTATTTCAGAATAAATAAAAAATATTGGGACCAAGAACTACCGGAGGGGGTGCCTTGGGTGAGCATGATACACCAGGGTGCACCACCCCCTCTAGGTGCACCCTGGGGGGTTGTGCCCACCTGGTGGCCCCCCTGACCCTAATTCCGACGCTAGAAAATCCTATTTTTGGAGAAAAAATTGGGGAGAAAGTTTTATCACGTTTCACGATATGGAGCCACCGACACCTCCTATTCTTCATCGGGAGGCCAGATCTGGAACCGGTTTGTGGCTTCGGAGAGGGGAATCTTCAGTCTTTGATGACCCACAAGTATAGGGGATAAATCGTAGTCCTATCGATAAGTAAGAGTGTCGAACCCAACGAGGAGCAGAAGGAAATGACAAGTGGTTTTCAGCAAGGCATTCTCTGCAAGCACTGAAATTATAAGTAACGAGTAGTTTGATAGCAAGGTAATTTGTAATGAGCAAGTAACGGTAATGGTAACAAAAGTGCAGTAAGGTAGCCCAATCCTTTTGTGGCAAAGTACAGGCCAAAACGGTTTCTTATGATAAGCAAAGCACTCTTGAGGGTACACAGGAATTTCATCATGTTTGTTTGATTTATGTTCGCTACTTTGATAATTTGATATGTGGGTGGAACGGTGCTTAGGTGCTGTTCTTACTTGAACAAGCCTCCTATTTATGATTAACCCCCTGCAAGCATCCGCAACTATGAGAAAAGTATTAAGATAAAATCTAACCATAGCATTAAACTTTTGGATCCAAATCAGTCCCTTACGAAGTAGCGCATAAACTAGGGTTTAAGCTTCTGTCACTCTCGCAACCCATCATCTAATAACTACTCCACAATGCTAACCCTTAGGCCCAAATATGGTGAAGTGTCATGTAGTCGACGTTCACATGACACCACTAAGGGTATCACAACATACATACAATCAAAATATCGACCACATATCAAATTCACATGATTACTTGCAACAAGATTTCTCCCGTGACCTCAAGAAAAAAAGTAACTACTCACAAATGATAACCATGCTCAAGATCAGAGGGTTATTAAATAGCATAATGGATCCGAACATATAATCTTCCACCAAATAAACCGTATAGTAATCAACACAAGATGTAATCAGCACTACTAGTCACCCACAAGCACCAATCTAAGGTTTCGGTACAAAGATTGAACACAAGAGATGAACTAGGGTTTGAGAGGAGATGGTGTTTTTGAAGATGTTGATGGAGATTGCCCTCCCCAAGATGGAAGAGTTGTTGGTGATGATGATTTCCCCCTCCGGGAGGGAAGTTCCCTCGGCGGAATTGCTCTGCCGGAGGGCAAAAGCGCTCCTGCCCAAGTTCCGCCTCGAGACGGCTGCGCTTCATCCCGAAAGTCCTCCCCTCATTTTTTCTAAGTCAAAATGACTTATATACTAGAAGAGGGGCACCGGAGGTGGGCCGAGGAGGGCACAACCCACCAGGGCGTGCCCAGGTGGGTTTTGCCCACCTGGTAGGCCCCCTTTGGTAGTTATTTGCTTCGATAGTTCTTACATATTCCATAAAAATTCTCCATGAAGTTTCAGGTCCTTTGGAGTTGTGCAGAATAGGTAGCCTGACGTAGTCTTTTCAGGTCCAGAATTCCAGCTACCGGTATTCTCCCTCTTTGTGTGAACCTTGCAAATTATGAGAGAAAAGGCATTAGAATTGCTCCAAAAAGTATTATTATGCATAAAAACATTATAAATAATAGTAGGAAAACATGATGTAAAATAGACATATCAACTCCCGCAAGCTTAGACCTCGCTTGTCCGCAAGCAAAAACTGAAATCGAAAAACATGTCCACATGCTTAGAGAGAGAGAGAGAGGTGTCAATAAAAAAGATGGGCATAGAAGCATCATGTATATTATTATAACAACAAAAAACTTTATCGCATACCGTTTATCGTAAACTTCTCATGAATAAGTAATAATTCATCACAACATCGAAGTATAAAGCATAAACTCTATTGAAAATCAATAAACTATGTTCTCAGTAAACTTTGCAACTACAATTCATCATCTTTTCAGGAAGGGTCACGTATCGAAGCCTTTTGGCAAGTCCACATACTCAACCATCATATAGTCTTCTATGATTGCTAACACTCACCGCAGACACATGAGCAAAAAGTTTCAACCGGAAACATAAGAAGATAGGGGATTATAGTTTCACCTCCGAACATATTCACATCAAGGGTGGTGTCAACAATAATAACTCATGCCACCCATATCCAGCTGGATATATGTGCCTAGATCTTTCCTCACCACATGGTGCTTGCCTAAAGAGAAAATAAAAAGGAATAGAGAGAAATACTTTGACTCTTGCATAAAAGTAAAACATAAAAGTAAAAGATAGGCCCTTCGCAGAGGGAAGCAGAGGTTGCCGTGCGCTTTTTGGTTGTATGCTCAATCTCTTAGTGCAAAAGAACTTCACGTTATATTGCCCCTTATGGTAGCAACCTTTATTATGCAGTCTGTCACCTTTATTATTTTGCTATCGCAAGTTCGTCCAACACTCAATTTTCTCTTACACTAAATGATCTAACACGTTTAGTAGCAATTTTTATTGCCTTATTGCACCGATGAAAACTTACTTGAAGGATCTTACTCAATCCATAGGTAGATATGGTGGACTCTTAAAACAAGATTTGGGTTTAAGGGTTTTGGATGCACAAATAGTATCTCTACTTAGTGCGGAATTTTTGGCTAGCAACGATAGGGGCAAGCACCACATGTTAAAGGATCTATGCCAATATAACATCTATGTGAATATGAACAAACATAAATCATTATGTTATCTTCCTTGTCCAACGTCAACAATTTTGGCATATAATATTTTGATGGGGGCTCACAATCATAAAAGATGTCCAAGATAGTGTATTTGCACGTGAATCTTCTCTTCCCTTATTAATTCTTTCATGAATTGCATTATTGACCAATGCTATGTTTGTAAATATCCAATAAATTGTTCTACTTATACTCTTCCTTATGTGATGTCATTACTTACCATAAGATTAGCATATGATCTTTTTTTCTTTTTATTGAACATGAAAGTAAAGAGAGCAAAACTCAAACTAAACTCTATTATATATCTGGCACACGATTACAAGGATAGATCACTAAGTAAGGATACATCTCCAACGTATCTATAATTTTTTATTGTTCCATGCTATTATATTATCTGTTTTGGATGTTTAATGGGCTTTATTGTACACTTTTATATTATTTTTGGGACTAACCTACTAACCGGAGGCCCAGTCCGAATTGTTTTTTTTTGCCTATTTCAGTGTTTCGCAGAAAAGGGATATCAAACGGAATCCAAACGGAATGAAACCTTCGAGGGAGTTATTTTTGGAACAAACGTGATCCAGAGAACTTGGAGTGGACGTCAAGAAAGAAGCGAGGAAGCCACGAGGCAGGGAGGCGCACCTACCCCCTGGGCGTGCCCCCACCCTCGTGGGCCCCTCGCAGCTCCACCGACCTACTTCTTCCTCCTATATATACCCATGTACCCCGAAAACATCCGAGAGCACCACGAAACCCTATTTCCACCGCCGCAACCTTCTGTATCCGTGAGATCTCATCTTGGGGCCTTTTCCGGTGCTCCGCCGGAGGGGGAATCAATCATGGAGGGCTTCTACATCAACACCATAGCCTCTCCGATGATGTGTGAGTAGTTTACCTCAGACCTTCGAGTCCATAGTTATTAGCTAGATGGCTTCTTCTCTCTCTTTGGATCTCAATAAAAAGTTCTCCTTGATTCTCTTGGAGATCTATTTGATGTAACTCTTTTTGCGGTGTGTTTGTCGAGATCCGATGAATTGTGGGTTTATGATCAAGATTATCTATGAACAATATTTGAATCTCCTCTGAATTCTTTTATGTATGATTTGTTATCTTTGCAAGTCTCTTCGAATTATCAGTTTGGTTTGGCCTACTAGATTGATCTTTCTTGCAATGGGAGAAGTGCTTAGCTTTGGGTTCAATCTTGCGGTGTTCGATCCCAGTGACAGAAGGGGAACCGATACGTATTGTATTGTTGCCACCGAGGATAAAAAGATGGGGTTTATATCATATTGCTTGCGTTTATTCCTCTACATCATGTCATCTTGCCTAATGTGTTACTCTGTTCTTATGAACTTAATACTCTAGATGCATGCTGGATAGCGGTCGATGTGTGGAGTAATAGTAGTAGATGCAGAATCGTTTCGGTCTACTTGTCGCGTTCGTGATGCCTATATACATGATCATGCCTAGATATTCTCATAATTATGCACTTTTCTATCAATTGCTCGATAGTAATTTGTTCATCCACCGTAATACTTATGCTATCTTGAGAGAAGCCACTAGTGAAACCTATGGCCCCCGGGTCTATCTTCCATTATATTAATCTACCATTAACTCGCCAATTTCTATTGCTATTTATTTGCAATCTTTACTTTCCAATTTATACAACAAAAATAGCAAAAATGTTTATCTTATTATCTCTATCAGATCTCACTTTTGCAAGTGGCCCTGAAGGGATTGAAAACCCCTTTATCGCATTGGTTGCAAGGTTCTTATTTGTTTGTGTAGGTACGAGGGACTTGCGTGTGGCCTCCTACTGGATTGATACCTTGGTTCTCTAAAACTGAGGGAAATACTTACGCTACTTTGCTGCATCACCCTTTCCTCTTCAAGGGAAAACCAACGCTGTGCTCAAGAGGTAGCAAGAAGGATTTCTGGCGCCGTTGCCGGGGAGTCTACGCACAAGTCAAGACATACCAAGTACCCATCACAACTCTTATCCCCCGCATTACATTATTTTCCATTTGCCTCTCGTTTTCCTCTCCCCTACTTCACCCTTGCTGTTTTATTCACCTTTTCTTCGCCTTCTTGCCATATGTCTTTTTGTTTGTGTTTCCATGTGCCTTCTATTTGCTTGCATCTTTGCTTGCTAAAAATCTATTGATATGGATCCACTTAAAGTGTTCTACTTGGATCATCTTCGATCATTATGCGCTCGTGCTGAAACCCCAACTAGCCTAGTTGATGGGAAATCTTTAGATGAGCATGCTCATTTTGTGCATCATCGTTTGACTGAAAAGGGGAAGCTCTTATGGTATCAAATAAATAGTTTGCTATGCTATGCTTGGAATCTTTGTGAAATTTATGACTTTACTTGTTGCTCTAAGAACCCTAAAAACACCTTCCCTACCTATGTGAGTTTACTGATAATGAAATATTATCTTCTTATGGAAAGGGTGTTTATAGTTACTTTGATATCGAACAAATTGAAGAATTTGTCGTTTTTAAGGGTGCTCATGAAGTTGCTTCTTTGATTGAAAAGTATGATACCACCTTCCACAAATCTGAAAATTCCGACATACTTAAATATTACTATGAAAACTATGCTCATAATGTCTATGTCAAAGAATTTATTGAGAGAATGACCATTGCTTTGGAAGAAAATATGATATGCATGAATCTATAGCTAATGATAATTCCAATGATTCGATTGAAATTTCCCTTGATGAACATGATGCTTGCTATTCTTGTGACCATGATGCCAATATTTTTGAAGGCGAATTTGCTATAGTTCCTTATGTTAATCATGAGATCGTTGCTATTGTGCCCATACTTGATAGTTCCTTTGATGAAAAGCATGATTGCAATGATGTTATTATAAATTCTATCGATGTCAATTGTGTTAATGATATGCAAAACCTCAAGCTTGGGGATGCTAGTTTTGCTATGACTACTATTTGTTGCAATGATCATGATTGGGGTGATTCTTCTTATAATCTTGAAAATTTATTTAAGCCGCATGGTGAATATGAGTTTGATAATATTTTTTGCAATAATATTGAAAGTGGGTTTGGAAGAGTGTCAACTTTAGATCCCACAGATTTGGAGAATGTTCATTCTTATGAATTTTTTGATAAAAGTGGGTTTGGAGAGGTCATGACTTTAGTTAATGTTAATCCCATTGTTTTGGAAGAGTGTCAACTTTGCATGCATGTGGATCGTGTTGAAAATGTTTTATGTGATAGCTATTTTATTGAATTTGATTATGATCCCACATGTAATTATTATGAGGGAGGAAAATATGGTTGTAGAAATTTTCATGATAATAATTTACCTCTCGTTATGTTGACATTGCTATTGTTTCTTCCTGCTTTCTTGCATATGCTAGTTTTTGCTTGTCTTGATAATTTGTTTGCCTATAAGATGCCTATGCATAGGAAGTATGTTAGACTTAGATGTGTTTTTCACGTGTTTCATGATGCTCCTTTTGTGCTTCAATTCTTGTCTTTCATGTGAGCATCATCGAAATCTCAATGCCTAGCTAGTGGCGTTAAACGATAGCGCTTGTTGGGAAGCAACCCAATTTTATTTTTGTTTCTTGCTTTTGGTTCTGTTTAGTAATAAATAATTCATCATGCTACTGCTATTATTTTGTTTTTTGTGTTTTAATTAGTGTTTTTGCCAAGTAAAATCTTTAGGATAACCTACGGTGATAGTTATTTGATCTTGCTGTAAGAAATAGAAGCTTTGCACGCACGAGATTAGTTTTCATAAATCAAAGAAACGTGCTTTTCATTTTATTATTTTTGCAGTAGATTAATAAACAAATTAACCAGGACTTCCTAATTTGGTAGAATTTTTGGAGTTCCAGAAGTTTACGTTTGATAAAGATTACTACAGACTGTTCTGTTTTTGACACATCCTGTTTTTCGTGTGTTGTTTGCTTGTTTTGATGAATCTATGGCTAGTATCGGAGGTTATGAACCATAGAGAAGTTGGAATACAGTAGGTTTAACACCAATATAAATAAAGAATGAGTTCATTACAGTACCTTGAAGTGGTGGTTTGTTTTATTTCGCTAACAGAGCTCATGAGATTTTCTGTTGAGTTTTGTGTTATGAATTTTCAAGTTTTGGGTAAAGATTTGATGGATTATGGAACAAGGAGTGGCAAGAGCCTAAGCTTGGGGATGCCCAAGGCACCCCAAGGTAAAATCCAAGGACAACTAAAAGCCTAAGCTTGGGGATTCCCCAGAAGGCATCCCCTCTTTCGTCTTCGTCCATCGGTAGCTTGATGCTATATTTTATTCACCACATGATATGTGTTTTGCTTGGAGTGTCTTGTATGATTTGAGCCTTTGCTCTTTAGTTTACCACAATCATCCTTGCTGTACACACCTTTTGGGAGAGACACACATGAATTGGAATTTATTAGAATACTCTATGTGCTTCACTTATATCTTTTGAGCTAGATAATTTTGCTCTAGTGCTTCACTTATATCTTTTTAGAGCACAGTGGTGGTTTTATTTTATAGAAATTATTGATCTCTCATGCTTCACTTTTATTATTTTGAGAGTCTTTTAGAACAGCATGGTAATTTGCTTTGGTTAAAATTTTAGTCCTAATATGATAGACATCCAAGATGGGTATAATAAAAACTATCATATAAAGTGCATTGAATACTATGAGAGGTTTGATTCTTTATGATTGTTTTGAGATATGAAGATGGTGATATTAGAGTCATGCTAGTTGAGTAGTTGTGAATTTGAGAAATACTTGTGTTGAGGTTTGTGATTCCTGTAGCATGCACGTATGGTGAACCGTTATGTGATGAAGTTGGAGCATGATTTATTTATTGAATGTCTTCCTTATGTGTGGAGGTCGGGATCGCGCGATGGTTAACTCCTACCAACCCTTCCCCTAGGAGCATGCGTGTAGTACTTTGTTTTGATGACTTGTAGATTTTTGCAACAAGTATGTGAGTTCTTTATGACTAATGTTGAGTCCATGGATTATACGCACTCTCACCCTTCCACCATTGCTAGCCTCTCTAATGCCGCGCACCTTTCGCCGGTATCATACGCCCACCATATATCTTCCTCAAAATATCTACCATACCTACTTATTATGGCATTTCCATAGCCATTCCGAGATATATTGCCATGCAACTTTCCACCGTTCTATTTATTATGACACGCTTCATCATTGTCATATTGCTTTGCATGATCATGTAGTTGACATTGTATTTGTGGCAAAGCCACCTTTATAATTCTTTCATACATGTCACTCTTGATTCATTGCATATCCCGGTACACCGCTAGAGGCATTCACATAGAGTCATATTTTGTTCTAAGTATTGAGTTGTATTTTTTTGAGTTGTACGTAAATAAAAGTGTGATGATCATCATTATTAGAGCATTGTCCCAAGTGAGGAAAGGATGATGGAGACTATGATTCCCCCACAAGTCGGGATGAGACTCCAGACGAAAAATTAAAAAAAGAGAGAAAAAAGAGGCCATAAAAAAATAGAAAAGGCCCAAATAAAAAAAGAGAGAAAAAGAGAGAAGGGACAATGTTACTATCCTTTTACCATACTTGTGCTTCAAAGTAGCACCATGATCTTCATGATAGAGAGTCTCTTATTTCGTCACTTTCATATACTAGTGGGAATTTTACATTATAGAACTTGGCTTGTATATTCCAATGATGGGCTTCCTCAAAGTGCCATAGGTCTTCGTGAGCGAGCAAGTTGGATGCACATCCACTTAGTTTCTTTTGTTGAGCTTTCATACACTTATAGCTCTAGTGCATCCGTTGCATGGCAATCCCTACTCACTCGCATTGATATCTATTGATGGGCATCTCCATAGCCGGTTGATATGCCTAGTTGATGTGAGACTATCTTCTCCTTTTTGTCTTCACAACCACCATTCTGTTCCACGTATAGTGCTATGTCCATGGCTCACGTTCATGTATTGCGTGAAGATTGAAAAAGTTTGAGAATACTAAAGTATGAAACAATTGCTTGACTGAAACCGGGGTTGTGCATGATTTAATTATTTTGTGTGATGAAGATAGAGCATAACCAGACTATATGATTTTGTAGGGATAACTTTCTTTAGCCATGTTATTTTGAGAAGACATGATTGCTTAGTTAGTATGCTTGAATTATTATTATTTTTATGTCAATATTAAACTTTTGTCTTGAATCTTTCGGATCTGAATATTCATGCCACAATAAAGAAAATTACATTGAAGAATATGCTAGGTAGCATTCCACATCAAAAATTCTGTTTTTATCATTTACCTACTCGAGGACGAGCAGGAATTAAGCTTGGGGATGCTTGATACGTCTCCAATGTATCTATAACTTTTTATTGTTCCATGCTATTATATTATTTGTTTTGGATGTTTAATGGGCTTTATTATACACTTTTATATTATTTTTGGGACTAACCAACTAACCGGAGGCCCAGTCCAAATTGTTGTTTTTTTGCCTATTTCAGTGTTTCGCGGAAAAGGAATATCAAACGGAATGAAACATTCGGGAGAGTTGTTTTTGGAACAAACGTGATCCAGAGGACTTGGAGTGGACGTCAAGAAAGCAGCAAGGAAGCCACGAGGCAGGGAGGCCCGCCTGGGCGCCTGCCCACCTGGGCGCGCCCCCACCCTCATGGGCCCCTCGTAGCTCCACCGACCTACTTCTTCCTCCTATATATACCCATGTACCCTGAAAACATCCGAGAGCACCACGAAACCCTATTTCCACCACCGCAACCTTCTATACCTGTGCGATCCCATCTTGGGGCCTTTTTCGGCGCTCCGCCAGAGGGGGAATCGATCACAGAGGTTACATCAACACCATAGCCTCTCCGATGATGTGTGAGTAGTTTACCAGTCAACTTTGCAACTACAATTCATCATCTTTTCAGGAAGGGTCACGTATCGGAGCCTTTTGGCAAGTCCACATACTCAACCATCTTATAGTCTTCTATGATTGATAACACTCACCGCATACACATGAGCAAAAAGTTTCAACCGGACACATAAGAAGATAGGGGATTATAGTTTCACCTCCCAACTTATTCACCTCAAGGGTGGTGTCAACAATAATAACTCATGCCACCCATACCCAGCTGGATATATGTGCCTAGATCTTTCCTCACCACATGGTGCTTGCCTAAAGAGAAAATAAAAAGGAATAGAGAGAAATACTTTGACTCTTGCATAAAAGTAAAACATAAAAGTAAAAGATAGGCCCTTCACAGAGGGAAGCAGAGGTTGCCGTGCGCTTTTTGGTTGTATGCTCAATCTCTTAGTGCAAAAGAACGTCACGTTATATTGCCCCTTATGATAGCAACCTTTATTATGCAGTCTGTCGCCTTTATTATTTTGCTATCGCAAGTTCGTACAACGCTCAATTTTCTCTTACACTAAATAATCTAACACGTTTAGTAGCAATTGTTATTGCGTTATTGCACCAATGACAACTTACTTGAAGGATCTTACTCAATCCATAGGTAGGTATGTTGGACTCTTAAAACAAGATTTGGGTTTAAGGGTTTTGGATGCACAAACAGTATCTCTATTTAGTGCGGAATTTTTGGCTAGCAACGATAGGGGCAAGCACCACATGTTAAAGGATCTATGACAATATAACATCTATGTGAATATGAACAAACATAAATCAATACGTTATCTTCCGTGTCCAACATTAACAATTTTGGCATATAATATTTTGATGGGGGCTCACATCATAAAAGATGTCCAAGATAGTGTATTTGCACGTGAATCTTCTCTTCCCTTATTAATTCTATCATGAATTGCATTATTGACCAATGCTATGTTTGGAAATCTCCAATAAATTGTTCTACTTATACTCTTCCTTATGTGACATCATTACTTACCATAAGATTAGCATATGGTCTTTTTTTCTTTTTATTGAACATGAAAGTAAAGAGAGCTAAACTCAAACTAAACTCTATTATATATCTGGCACATGATTACAAGGATAGATCACTAAGTAAGTGATACGTCTCCAATGTATATATAATTTTTTATTGTTCCATGCTATTATATTATCTGTTTTGGATGTTTAGTGGGCTTTATGGTACACTTTTATATTATTTTTGGGACTAACCTACTAGCCGGAGGCCCAATCCGAATTGTTGTTTTTTTTGCCTATTTCAGTGTTTCACAGAAAAGGAATATCAAACAGAATCCAAACGGAATGAAACCTTCGGGAGAGTTATTTTTGGAATAAACGTGATCGAGAGGACTTGGAGTGGACGTCAAGAAAGAAGCGAGGAAGCCACGAGGCAGGGAGGCGCACTTGCCCCCCTGGGCGCGCCCCCCACCCTCGTGGGCCCCTCGCAGCTCCACCGAGCTACTTCTTCCTCCTATATATACCCATGTACCCCAAAAACATCTGGGAGCACCACGAAACCCTATTTCCACCGCCGCAACCTTCTATACCCGTGAGATCCCATCTTGGGGCCTTTTCCGTTGCTCCATCGGAGGGGGAATCGATCACGGAGGGCTTCTACATCAACACCATAGCCTCTCCGATGATGTGTGAGTAGTTTACATCAGACCTTCGAGTCCATAGTTATTAGCTAGATGGCTTTGTCTCTCACTTTGGATCTCAATACAAAGTTCTCCTCGATTCTCTTGGAGATCTATTTGATGTACCTCTTTTTGTGGTGTCTTTGTCGAGATCCGATGAATTGTGGGTTTATGATCAAGATTATCTATGAACAATATTTGAATCTCCTCTGAATTCTTTTATGTATGATTTGTTATCTTTGCAAGTCTCTTTGAATTATCAGTTTGGTTTGTGTTGGGGAACGTAGCAGAAATTCAAAATTTTCTATGCAACACCAAGATCAATCTATGGAGATTCTAGCAATAAGAGAGGCAGAGGATGAGCATCTTCATACCTTTGAAGATCGCTAAGCGGAAGCGTTACAAGAACGCGGATGAAGGAGTCGTACTCGTAGCAATTCAGATCGCGGTTGATTCCGATCTAAGCACCGAACAACGGTGCCTCCGCGTTCAACACACATACAGCCCGGGGACGTCTGCTCCTTCTTGATCCAGCAAGGGGAGAGGAGAAGTTGAGGGAGAACTCCGAGCACGACGACATGGTGGTGATGGAGCTCGTGGTTCTCCGGCAGGGCTTCGCCAAGCACTACGGATGAGGAGGAGATGTTGGAGGAGGGAGAGGGTTGCACCAGGGAAGAGGTATGGCTGCCCTCCCACCCCTTCACTATATATAGGGGCAAGGGAAGAGGGGGAGGCGCCCTAGGGTTTCCCCTAGGGGGCGGCGGCCAAGCAGATTGGCTCTCCTAGGCAAAATAATCCTAGGGAGACTTGCCCCCCAAGCCAAGCAGGTGGAGGATTGCCTCCCAAGCCAGGTGGAGGCGCCCCACCTCCCCAAATAATGTGGGAAAGGGTGTGGGGGGCGCACCACCCCTTAGTGGGCTGGTTTTCCCCTTCCCCTTTGGCCCATGAGGCCCTCCAACACTTGTCGGGGCCCCCGAAACACCTTTCGGTCATGCTGGCCATAGCCTGGTACCCCCGGAACACTTCCGGGCTCCAATACCCTTCGTCCAATATATCGATCTTCACCGCTGGACCATTCCAGAACTCCTCATGATGTCCGGGATCACATCCGGGACTCCGAACTACCTTCGGTAACCACATACTATTTCCCATAACAACTCTAGCGTCACCGAACCTTAAGTGTGTAGAACCTACGGGTTCGGGAACCATGCAGACATGACCGAGACATCTCTCCGGCCAATAACCAACAGCGGGATCTGGATACCCATGTTGTCTCCCACATGTTCCACGATGATCTCATCGGATGAACCACGATGTCAAGGATTCAAGCAATCCCGTATACAATTCCCTTTGTCAATCGGTATGTTACTTGCCCGAGATTCGATCGTCGGTATCCCAATACCTCGTTCAATCTCGTTATCGGCAAGTCACTTTACTCGTTTCGTAATGCATGATCCCATGACTAACTACCTAGTCACATTGAGCTCATTATGATGATGCATTACTAAGTGGGCCCAGAGATACCTCTCCGTCTCACGGAGTGACAAATCCCAGTCTTGATACATGCCAACCCAACAGACACTTTCGGAGATACCCGTAGTGCACCTTTATAGCCACCCAGTTACGTTGTGACATTTGGCACACCCAAAGCATTCCTACGGTATCCGAGAGTTGCACAATCTCATGGTCTAAGGAAATGATACTTGACATTAGAAAAGCTTTTAGCAAACGAACTACACGATCTTGTGCTATGCTTAGGATTGGGTCTTGTCCATCACATCATTCTCCTAATGATGTGATCCCGTTATCAATGACATCCAATGTCCATGGTCAGGAAACCATGACCATCTGTTGATCAAGGAGCTAGTCAACTAGAGGCTTACTAGGGACATGTTGTGGTCTATGTATTCACACATGTATTACGGTTTCCAGTTAATACAATTATAGCATGAACAATAGACAATTATCATGAACAAGGAAATACAATAATAACCATTTTACTATTGCCTCTAGGGCATATTTCCAACAGTCTCCCACTTGCACTAGAGTCAATAATCTAGTTCACATCACTATGTGATTGCAACGAGTCCAACACCCATTGGGTTTGATCATATCTTGCTTGTGAGAGAGGTTATTAGTCAACGGGTCTGAATCTTTCAGATCCGTGTGTGCTTTACAAATCTCTATGTCATCTCCTAGATGCAGCTACCACGCTCTATTTGGAGCTATTCCAAATAACTGTTCTACTATATGAATCCGGTTTACTACTCAGAATAATCCGGATTAGTGTCAAAGTTTGCATCGGCGTAACCCTTTACGACGAACTCTTTTACCACCTCCATAATCAAGAAAATTCCTTAGTCCACTAGTTACTAAGGATAACTTTGACCGTTGTCCTGTGATCCATTCCTGGATCACTCTTGTACCCCTTGACTGACTCATGGCAAGGCACACTTCAGGTGCGGTACACAGCATAGCATACTATAGAGCCTACGTCTGAAGCATAGGGGACGACCTTCGTCCTTTCTCTCTCTTTTATCGTGGTCATGTCTTGAGTCTTACTCAATATTCACACCTTATAACACAGCCAAGAATTCCTTCTTTGCCGATCCATTTTGAACTACTTCAAAATCTTGTCACGGTATGTATTTATTTGAAAGTACTATTAAGCATTTTTTTGATCTATCCTTATAGATCTTGATGCTCAATGTTCAAGTAGCTTAATCCAGGTTTTCCATTGAAAAAGACTTTTCAAATAACCCTATATGCTGTCCAGAAATTCTACATCATTTCTGATCAACAATATGTTAATAACATATACTCATCAGAAATTCTATAGTGCTCCCACTCACTTCTTTGGAAATACAAGTTTCTCATAACTTTTGTATAAACCCAAAATCTTTGATTATCTCATCAAAGCGTATATTCCAACTCCGAGATGCTTACTCCAGTCCTTAGAAGGATTGCTGGAGCTTTGCATACTCGTTAGCATCTTTTAGGATTGACAAAACCTTTTGGTTGTATCACATACAACCTTTCCTCAAGAATATCATCGAGGAAACAATGTTTTTGACATCCTATCTGCAAGATTTCATAAATCATGCAGTAACTGCTAATATATTTCCGACAGACTCTTTAGCATCGCTACGAGTGAGAAAGTCTCATCGCAGTCAACTCCTTGAACTTGTCGGAAAACATCTTAACGACAAGTCGAGCTTTCTTAATGGCGACACTTACCATCATTGTCCGTCTTCCTTTTAAAATCCATCTGTACTCAACAGCCTTATGACCATCGAGTAGTTCTGCCAAAGTCTACACTTTTTTTTCATACATGGATCCTCTCTCGGATTTTATGGCCTCGAGCCATTCATCAGAATTCGGGCCCACCATCGCTTCTCCATAGCTCGTAGGTTCATTGTTGTCTAGCAACATGACCTCCAAGACAGGATTATGTACCACTCTGAAGCAGTACGCATCCTTGTCGACCTACGAGGTTTGGTAGTGACTTGATCCGAAGTTTCATGATCACTATCATAAGCTTCTACTTCAATTGGTGTAGGTGCCACATGAACAACTTCCTGTGCCCTGCTACACACTAGTTGAAGTGATGGTTCAACAACGTCATCAAGTCTCCACCATCCTCCCACTCAATTCTTTCAAGAGAAACCTTTCCTCGAGAAAGGACCCGTTTCTAGAAACAATCACTGTTGCTTCCGGATCTGAAATAGGAGGTATACCCAACTGTTTTTGGTGTCCTATGAAGACGTACTTATCCGCTTTGGGTTCGAGCTTATCAGGATGAAACTTTCTCACATAAGCGTCGCAGCCCCAAACATTCAAGAAACGACATCTTAGGTTTCTCTAAACCATAGTTCATACGGTGTCATCTCAACGGAATTACGTGGTGCCCTATTTAAAGTGAATGCGGTTGTCTCTAATGCCTAACCCATGAACAATAGTGGTAATTCGATAAGAGACATCATGGTATGCCCCATATCCGATAGGGTGCATCTATGATGTTCGGACACACCATCACACTATAGTGTTCCAGGTGGTGTTAGTTGTGAAACAATTTCCACAATGTCTCAATTGTGTACCAAACTCGCAACTCAGATATTCATCTCTATGATCATATCATAGACATTTTATCCTCTTGTCACGAAGATCTTCAACTTCACTCTGAAATTACTTGAACCTTTCAATAATTCAGACTTGTGTTTCATCAAGTAAATATACTCAACATCTACTCAAATCATCTGTGAAGTAAGAACATAACGATATCCACTGCATGCCTCAGCACTCATTGGACTGCACACATCAAAATGTGTTACTTCCAACAAGTTGCTTTCTTGTTCCATCTTACTGAAAACGAGGCTTTTCAGTCATCTTGCCCATGTGGTATGATTTGCATGTCTCAAGTGATTCAAAATCAAATGAGTCCAAACGATCCATCTGCATGGAGTTTCTTCATGCGTACATACCAATAGACATGGTTCGCATGCCTCAAACTTTTCAAAAACGAGTGAGTCCAAAGATCCATCAGCATGGAGCTTCTTCATGCGCTTTATACCAATATGACTCAAATGGCAGTGCCACAAGTAGGTGGTACTATCATTACTATCTTTTATCGTTTTGGAATGAACATGTGTATCACTACGATCGAGATTCAATAAACCATTCATTTTAGGTGTAAGACCATTGAAGGTATTATTCAAATAAACAGAGTAACCATTATTCTCCTTAAATGAATAACCATATTTCGATAGATATAATCCAATCATGTCTATGCTTAACGCAAATACTAAATAACAATTATTTAGCTTTAACACCGATCCTGATGGTAGAGGGAGTATGCGATGCTTGATCACATCAAGCTTGGAAACACTTCCAACACATATCGTCATCTCACCTTTAGCTAGTCTCCGTTTATTCCGTAGCCTTTTATTTCGAGTTACTAACACTTAGCAACTGAACCGGTATCTACTACCATGGTGCTACTAGGAGTACTAGTAAAGTACACATTAATATAATGTATATCCAATATACTTCTTTCGACCTTGCCAGCCTTCTCATCTACCAAGTATCTAGGGTAGTTTTCCTTCAGTGACTGTTCCCCTCATTACAGAAGCACTTAGTCTCGGGTTTGGGTTCAACCTTGGGTTTCTTCACTAGAGCAGCAGCTGATTTGCCGTTTCATGAAGTATCCCTTCTTGCCCTTGCCCTTCTTGAAACTAGTGGTTTCACTAACCATCAACAATTGATGCTCCTTCTTGATTTCTACTTTCGCGGTGTCAAACATCGCGAATATTTCAAGGATCATCATATCTATCCCTGATATGTTATAGTTCATCACGAAGCTCTAGTAGCTTGGTGGCAATGACTTTGGAGAAACATCACTATCTCATCTGGAAGATTAACTCCCACTTGATTCAAGTGATTGTTGTACCCAGACAATCTGAGTACAAGCTCAACGATTGAACTTTTCTCCCTTAGTTTGTAGGCTAAGGAACTCGTCGGAGATCTTATACCTCTTGACGTAGGCACGAGCCTGAAATACCAATTTCAGCCCTTGGAACATCTTATATGTCCCGCAACGTTTCTAAAATGTCTTCAACGCCTCAATTCTAAACCGTTTGACATTACTGAACTATCACGTAGTCATCAAAACGTGTATGCCAGATGTTCGCAACATTCATAGATGACGTTCGAGGTTCAGCACACCGAGCGGTGCATTAAGGACATAAGCCTTCTACGCAGCACTGAGGACAATCCTCAGGTTACGGACCTAGTCTGCATAATTGCAAGTATCAACTTTCAACTAAATTTTCTCTAGGAACATATCTAAAACAGTAGAACTAAAATGCGAGCTATGACATAATTTGCAAAGACCTTTTGACTATGTTCAGGATAATTAAGTTCATCTAATCAAATTATTTGATGAACTCCCACTCAGATAGACATCCCTCTAGTCATCTAAGTGATACATGATCCGAGTCAACTAGGCCGTGTCCGATCATCACGTGAGACGGACTAGTCATCATCGGTGAACATCTCCATGTTGATCGTATCTACTATACGACTCATGTTCGACCTTTCGGTCTCTTGTGTTCCGAGGCCATGTCTGTACATGCTAGGCTCGTCAAGTCAACCTAAGTGTTTCGCGTGTGTAAATCTGGCTTACACCCGTTGTATGTGAACGTTAGAATCTATCGCACCCGATCATCACGTGGTGCTTCGAAGCAACGATCTTTCACAATGGTGCACAGTTAGGGGGAACACTTTCTTGAAATTATTATGAGGGATCATCTTATTTACTACCGTTGTTCTAAGCAAATAAGATGCATAAACATGATAAACATCACATGCAATCAAAAAGTGACATGATATGGCCAATATCATTTTGGTCCTTTTGATCTCCATCTTCGGGGCTCCATGATCATCATCGTCACCGGCATGACACCATGATCTCCATCATCATGATCTCCATCACCGTGTCTCCATGAAGTTGTCTCACCAACTATTACTTCTACTACTATGGCTAACGGTTTAGCAATAAAGTAAAGTAATTACATGGCGTTGATCAATGACACGCAGGTCATACAATAAATTAAGACAACTCATATGGCTTCTGTCGGTTGTCATACTCATTGACATGCAAGTCTTGATTCCTATTACAAGAACATGATTAATCTCATACATCACATATCATTCATCACATTCTTTTAGCCATATCACATCACATAGCATACCATGCAAAAACAAGTTAGACGTCCTCTAATTGTTGTTTGCATGTTTTACGTGGCTGCTATGGGTTTCTAGCAAGAACGTTTCTTACCTACGCAAAAGCCACAACGTGATATGCCAATTGCTATTTACCCTTCATAAGGACCCTTTTCATCGAATCCGATCCAACTAAAGTGGGAGAGACTGGCACCCACTAGCCACCTTTATGCAACAAGTGCATGTCAGTCGGTGGAACCTGTCTCACGTAAGTGTACGTGTAAGGTCGGTCCGGGCCGCTTCATCCCACAATACCGTCGAAACAAGATAGGACTAGTAACGGTAAGCAAATTGAACAAACCAACGTCCACAACTACTTGTGTTCTACTCATGCATAGAATCTATGCAATAGACCTAGCTCATGATGCCACTGTTGGGGAACGTAGCAGAAATTCAAAATTTTCGATGCAACACCAAGATCAATCTATGGAGATTCTAGCAATAAGAGAGGGAGAGGATGAGCATCTTCATACCTTTGAAGATCGCTAAGCGGAAGCATTACAAGAACACGGATGAAGGAGTCGTACTCATAGCGATTCAGATCGCGGTTGATTCCGATCTAAGCACCGAACAACGGTTCCTCCGCGTTCAACACACGTACAGCCCGGGACCGTCTCCTCCTTCTTGATCCAGCAAGGGGAGAGGAGAAGTTGAGGGAGAACTCCGACAGCACGACGGCATGGTGGTGATGGAGCTCGTGGTTCTCCGACAGGGCTTCGCCAAGCACTACGGATGAGGAGGAGATGTTGGAGGAGGGAGAGGGCTGCGCCAGGGAAGAGGTATGGCTGCCCTCCCACCCCTTCACTATATATAGGGGCAAGGGGAGAGGGGGAGGCGCCCTAGGGTTTCCCCTAGGGGGTGGCGGCCAAGCAGATTGGATCTCCTAGGGAAAATCCTAGGGAGACTTGCCCCCCAAGCCAAGCAGGTGGAGGATTGCCTCCCACGCCAGGTGGAGGCGCCCCACCTCCCCAAATAATGTGGGAAAGGGTGTGGGGGGCGCACCACCCCTTAGTGGGCTGGTTTTACCCTTACCCTTTGGCCCATGAGGCCCTCCAACACTTGCCGGGGCTCCTGAAGCACCTTTCGGTCATGCTGGCCATAGCCTGGTACCCCCGGAACACTTCCGGGCTCCAATACCCTTCGTCCAATATATCGATCTTCACCGCCGGACCATTCCAGAACTCCTCGTGATGTCCGGGATCACATCTGGGACTCCGAACTACCTTTGGTAACCACATACTATTTCCCATAACAACTCTAGCGTCACCGAACCTTAAGTGTGTAGACCCTACGGGTTCGGGAACCATGCAGACATGACCGAGACATCTCTCCGGCCAATAACCAACAGCAGGATCTGGATACCCATCTTGGCTCCCACATGTTCCACGATGATCTCATCGGATGAACCACGATGTCAAGGATTCAAGCAATCCCGTATACAATTTCCTTTGTCAATCGGTATGTTACTTGCCCGAGATTCAATCGTCGGTATCCCAATACCTCGTTCAATCTTGTTATCGGCAAGTCACTTTACTCGTTCCGTAATGCATGATCCCGTGACTAACTACCTAGTCACATTGAGCTCATTATGATGATGCATTACTGAGTGGGCCCAGAGATACCTCTCCATCTCACGGAGTGACAAATCCCAGTCTCGATTCATGCCAACCCAATAGACACTTTCGGAGATACCCGTAGTGCACCTTTATAGCCACCCAGTTACGTTGTGACATTTGGCACACCCAAAGCATTCCTACGGTATCTGGGAGTTGCACAATCTCATGGTCTAAGGAAATGATACTTGACATTAGAAAAGCTTTTAGCAAACGAACTACACGATCTTGTGCTATGCTTAGGATTGGGTCTTGCCCATCACATCATTCTCCTAATGATGTGATCCCGTTATCAATGACATCCAATGTCCATGGTCAGGAAACCATTACCAGTTGATCAACGAGCTAGTCAACTAGAGGCTTACTAGGGACATGTTGTGGTCTATGTATTCACACATGTATTACGGTTTCCAGTTAATACAATTATAGCATGAACAATAGACAATTATCATGAACAAGGAAATACAATAATAACCATTTTACTATTGCCTCTAGGGCATATTTCCAACAGTTTGGCCTACTAGATTGATCTTTCTTTCAACGGGAGAAGTGCTTAGCTTTGGGTTCAATCTTGTGGTGTTCGATCCCAGTGACAGAAGGGGAACCGATACGTATTGTATTGTTGCCATAGATGATAAAAAGATGGGGTTTATATCATATTGCTTGACTTTATCCCTCTACATCATGTCATCTTGCCTAATGCGTTACTCTGTTCTTATGAACTTAATACTCTATATGCATGCTGGATAGCGGTCGATGTGTGGAGTAATAGTAGTAGATGCAGAATCGTTTTGGTCTACTTGTCACGGACGTGATGCCTATATACATGATCATGCCTAGATATTCTCATAATTATGCACTTTTCTATCAATTTCTTGACAGTAATTTGTTCACGCACCGTAATACTTATGCTATCTTGAGAGAAGCCACTAGTGAAACCTATGGCCCCCGGGTCTATCTTCCATTATATTAATCTCTCATTAACTCGCCAATTTTTGTTGTCATTTATTTTGCAATCCTTATTTTCCAATTTATACAAAAAAATAGCAAAAATGTTTATCTTATTATCTCTATCATATCTCACTTTTGCAAGTGGCCGTGAAGGGATTGACAACCCCTTTATCGTGTTGGTTGCAAGGTTCTTATTTGTTTGTGTAGGTACGAGGGACTTGCGTGTGGCCTCCTACTGGATTGATACCTTGGTTCTCAAAAATTGAGGGAAATACTTATGCTACCTTGCTGCATCACCCTTTCCTCTTCAAGGGAAAACCAACACTGTGCTCAAGAGGTAGCAGCAAGCACTCGAAAATAAAGGATTGAACTAAACTTTTATTGAACTAAAGCAAAAGATAACTAAGGATCGAACTAATATAAGTAAAAGCAAAAGATAATGGAGGTGATATGATACTGGGGCACCTCCCTCAACCTTGGCATAAGCCAAGGGGAGTGCCCATACCCGATATCAAGTCTTCTTTAGTGATGAAGAAGAAGGTGGTGGTGATGAAGTAGTGGAGGATTCGTCCTTCTCTTCCAGGCTCAAAAGATACTCCAATCTTCGAATGAAGCTCCAAAGGGTAATGATGTGCTCTTGCATTAAAATATTTTCATGAGTGTGATATTTGATTTGAACACGAACTGTTTCGATGATCCTAAGGGCCTCAATCTCAGTGGGAGCAAGCTATTCATAGTATGGTTGGAGGACATCTTCTTCTTTCTCCAAGGGCAAGGCCTGCTCTACTGCCGGAGTTTGATCTCCGGAAGCTTCCTTGCTCTTGTCCTCCTTGAAAGTTTCTTCGAGCTCTTCGCTCTTCAATTCAATCTTCATCAACCAAGCATCCTCTTCTACGCTGTTGGTGGGGGAAGAGGACATGGTGCTTGGCCTGACAGATCTGACAGAAAATTGCAAGAAAAGAAAACAGAAGATTTCTCCGCGATACAGTGGTCAATAGGTTTGGGTGGTATATAAAGATTTTTTACCTTGGGAAACAAGCAGACGGAAGAAAAATGGAGTGCGGAAGGTACCCGAGGTGGGTACAACCCACCTGTGTGCGCCTGGCTGCCAGGCGCGCCCTGGTGTCTTGTGCCCACCAAAGTTGCGTTCCTGGTTGTTTCTTCTTTTCCTAATTTTTAATATATTCCAAAACTGATAGAAAATATTTTTGCGGATTTTTCGGAGTCCGTTTACTTACCGTATCACATACCTCCTCTTTTTTCACGATTCTGGAGTGTTCCGGAAGGTTTCCTTTATGTGTTCTTCCGATGTCATAGTTTGGATAACATTGCTTTCAACATTAATAGGCGTACCTGAGGTATAATATTTTATTCTTTTCCCATTGACAACCTTCGGGTTAGTACCCTCGGCATTATTTATTTTGATAGCTCCAGATCGATAAACCTCCTCGATAACATAAGGTCCTTCCCATTTGGAGAGAAGTTTTCCTGCAAAGAATCTGAAACGAGAGTTGTACAAAAGAACATATTCTCCAACTTCAAACTCACGCTTTTGGATTCTTTTATCATGCCATCTTTTAAATTTTTCTTTAAATAACTTGGAATTTTCATAAGCTTTGGTTCTCCATTCGTCTAGTGAGATAATATCAAATAGCCTCTTTTCACGGGCAAGTTTGAAACCATAGTTGAGTTCTTTAATTGCCCAATATGCTTTATGTTCTAACTCAAGAGGCAAATGACAAGATTTTACATAGACCATTTTATAAGGAGACATACCCATATGATTTTTACATGCTATTCTATAAGCCCAAAGTGCATCATCTAATTTCTTAGACCAATTCTTTCGGGACCTATTGACAGTTTTTTTTGTAATATTAACTTTATTTCTCTATTGCTAAGTTCAACTTGACCACTAGACTGAGGATGGTATGGAGATGCAATTCTATGGTTAACATCAGACTTAGCAAGTATTTTATGGAAAGCACCATGAATAAAGTGTGAACCACCATCAATCATTTAATATCTAGGGACTCCAAACCTTGGGAAAATAACTTCCTTAAGCATTTTAATATAGGTGTTGTGATCAACACTACTAGTTGGAATAGCCTCTACCCACTTAGTAACATAATCAACAACAACCAAAATATGTGTATGCCCATTAGAGGAAGGAAAAGGTCCCATGTAGTCAAAACCCCAAGTATCAAATGGTTCAACAACAAGTGAATAATTCATAGGCATTTCCTAATGCTTACCAATATTACCAATTCTTTGACATTCATCACAAGATAAAGCAAACTTACGGGCATCCTTGAAGAGAATAGGCCCATAAAATCCAGATTGCAATACCTTGTCAGCAGTTATGTCTCCTGCATGATTCCCTCCATAAGCTTCGGAGTGAAATTTCCATAGGATTTATTGTTGTTCATGCTCAGGTACCCAACGTCTAATAATACCATCTACTCCTTCTTTATAAAGATGTGGGTCATCCCAAAAGTAATGTCTTAAATCATAGAAGATTTTTTTCTTTTGTTGGTATGTGAAGCTAGGTGGTATATATTTAGCAACAATGTAATTAGCATAGTCAGCATACCAAGGAGTGTCATGAGAAACATTTATTGCAGCTAATTGCTCATCAGGAAAACTATCATTAATAGTTTGTGGGTCATCAAGAATATTTTCTAACCTAGACAAGTTATCAGCTACGGGGTTTTCAGATCCTTTTCTATTAGTGACATGTAAGTCAAATTCTTGTAGCAAGAGAACGCACCTAATTAATAAGTCTAGGTTTAGCATCTTTTTTTCATAAGAAATTTTATAGTAGCATGATCAGTGTGAACAATCACTTTAGAATCAACAATGTAAGATCTTAATTTATCACAAGCAAACACCACTGCAAAAAATTATTTTTCAGTAGTAGCATAATCTCTTTGGGCGCTATCTAGAGTTTTACTAGCATAATGAATACCATTTAATTTCTTATCAACTCTTTGTCCTAGAACAACACCAATAGCATAATCACTAGCATCACACATAATTTCAAAAGGCAAGTTCCAATCAGGTGGTTGAACAATAGGTGTAGAAATGAAGGCTTTCTTAATTGTTTCAAAGGCTTCTACACAATCATCATCGAAAACAAATGAAACATCCTTTTGTAAAAGATTTGTAAGAGGCCTAGAAATTTTATAGAAGTCTTTAATAAATCTCCTAGAGAAACCAACATGACCGAGGAAACTACGAATACCTTTGATATCTTTAGGACATGGCATTTTCTCAATTGCATTAACTTTAGCTTTATCCACCGCAATACCTCGTTCAGAAATTTTATATCCCAAGACAATACTTTCATTAACCATAAAGTGGCACTTCTCCCAATTCAAGACAAGATTAGTTTGCTCGCATCTCTGAAAAACTCGATCAAGGTTGCTTAAGCAATCATCAAAAGAAGTTCCGTAACCGGAAAAATCATCCATGAAAACCTCAACAATCTTTTCACAAAAGTCAGAGAATATAGCTGTCATACCGCGAAAGATTCAAATATTCTGTTGGGGAGCTCTTCGAGGTATTGTTCCATTAAATTCTATACTCGCAAATAGATACATACCCATATCTGGCGAATGTCCAGTGTGCCGTTCCAATGCGACTTAGCAAGGAATTTGTGGTCTGGACTGGGCCTAACTGACCGGATCTACAACCTACAACTATAAGCCTTTTGTAACTAGTTTTGATGTCATCATTTTGTCTTTTTTGTTATGTTTGTGTACATTACTCCTTCTTTACAACCTTTGAGAGCCAATAGCATTATTCATGTTGTGTCTGGAGATTCGGAACATACATCTCAACTGGCTGATCATGTCTTGCCAGATGACAATATGACTATCTTTAAGGCGTACTCCTAAATTGCTTGCTCATGTCTTGCCTGATAACATGATGACTAGCTTTCATATATGGCCATATTAATTCTTATGTCCACATTTCGTTTTCTTTTGAAAAAATCTTGGCTAGACAAATTTGAACATTTGCATACAGATGAACAAATTAACTTTTGATGTCACTAAAAGCCAGTAGAGTTCACTACAATTACTTCGATGCTCTTAGAAGCCAAATTGACTACCGAGGAGAGGAATGTCTACATATTGGTGCTAGATTTCCATATGTTTGTACAATGATTTATTTGTTCAATATTGCCAATGTAAATATCAGTTTTCCACCGGATCTTTTTAGTTAATTCCTTACTTCATTTCCATATATCTGATTTTCTGAGGGATATGTCTGTTTTTGCTTTCCTTGAACATATATAAAAGCTAGAAAGCATGCCAGCATCCACTAACACTATTTTGCAACCCCATGCAAACTACTCCCTCCGTTCCTAAATACTTGTCTTTTTAGAGATTCCAAATGGACTACTACATACGGATGTATATAGACATATTTTAAAGTGTAGATTCGCTCATTTTGCTCCGTATGTAGTCACTTGTTGAAATCTCTAGAAAGACAACTATTTAGGAACGAAGGGAGTACATGCATACTCTTTGTTTACATATAGTGCAAGTATGAAACATTTCTACATTACAAAATAGTAGCTCTTGATTTGGATCATTTTCTTCATACATAATATATCTGAAATTAATCTTCAATTCCCGCCGCAACGTGCAGGGAAATCACCTAGTTTATGGAATCATAAAAGACATGAAAACAAAATTTAAAGTTTGAGAAAAATCTAAACTGTTTTGTAGAGTTTTCTTATGGAAGAAATTGAAACATACCCGTTTTCAATGGGATCAGGATTTATCCGTAATGTAACACATGTACTAAGGAGAATGTGGACTTAGTCTCTTATCGACGGTCCAAACAAATTTGTCATCCGAGGCGAAATATACTAAATATTTTTATACCAAATTTTAATGCATGCTCCCTCCGATCCTTAATAAGTGTCGCAATTTTGAACTAAGCTTGAACTAATCTTAGTTTAAAGTTCCAAATTGCTGCACTTATTTTGGATAGGAGGGAGTACTTTTTTTATACTACAATGTTGTTTATTATTTAGTTGAACCACATAATCGAGTCGATATAATTAAATAATGTTCTTTGTTATCTATTGCAATGTATCATGGATAATATTATTTATGCTAAATTTAAATTAAGTGATGTAATATAAGTTATCTTTGAATTATTTTTGTGACAATTACACAAATTATATAGTGTGCACGTACATATTTTATGTATTTCCATATATTGATGTATACTTTAGTTTAATTTAATATCATGTTAGAGGTTTCTACAGAATAATGTCCAACTAATATCTCAGTAGCGACTTCTAGACGATTATTTGGTCTGCATATTTATAGAACTCAGAGTATAAGTTGTAAAGTTTGCAAATTTGTTGCAAGTTAGATTTGGTAATAAGTTTAACTTATGCATGGCATTGAAATCGCACCGGTCACTAATGAACATAAACATATCGCCAATTGAGTTATACTTACATACAATTTGTTTATTTGGTATGCTCATCTGGACATTTGGTTCCATCAGCTGTATACAATAGCTCATGTTAGTTTATAAAATAAAAGATTAAATATAAAAGTCTACTTTGTGTTGATTTCAGTAGAAGTTGCAGGACATAGAGAGAGGGAGGGAGGGTGGATGGGAGAGGAGTGAGAGAGAGAGAGAGAGAGTAGCACACTAACTAAGTTCATAGACAGGTATAAGATTCACTATCGTCTATCAGATTGGTTGGTACTTTGATGTGATGTAGATTTTCTCTTGCAAAATTAGGATTTTATTTCACACACATGCAATACTCTTTTGGACTTAGATAATAGTTTTTTTTATGAGAAATCTCGCCGACTTTATTGATTCAGAATAATGTTCATAAGTACAAGAATTGGGTCATGAGGATTACCCAACAAAAAATATCGGCCCACACCTAAATTACAAGCATACTTGGCGAGATTGTGAGCTTCTAACTGGAGTTCCCACGTTAAAAAATGAAATTACATAACTGAAAACTACCCTTTCTTTCTGTTATTTCATGTATGATTGCACCATGAGGGCCTCCAGTGCCCTGATCAATGTCGTTGACGATCCCTTGGCAGTCCGACGCAATACATATCCTCTGTAGTCTGAGATCTTCCGCCAATGCTAGTGATTTGCGGCACGTATAAGCTTCAAGAACCGTGGGATCCGTAGTACCACTGAACACCACGGCAGATGATCCCAAGTATAGGTCGTTATGATCACGACAAATCACGGCTACGACACCTCCCTGTCCTTGTCAGGTGACCGCTATGTCAGCATTTATTTTCATAACGCCCTCTGGTTATGGTAGCCAGTGTTGGGAAGTATCAACACTTGATCTCATCGTGACGTCGAGCTCTGGTTCTGGCTTTGGTAGCGACATGAAATCATTGAGATAGGAGTTAACAAATGAATAGGGATGCGGGCTTTGAAAGATTGACTCATGAATAGCCTTCCGCCTTGCATACCTGCTACTTCTTGAGCTTGCATTGGTTTTTCCCTTGAAGAGGAAAGGGTGATGCAGCAAAGTAGAGATAAGTATTTCCCTCAGTTTGAGAACCAAGGTATCAATCCAGTAGGAGACAAAGCACAAGTCACCGAATACCTGCACAAATAATCAAACAACTTGCACCCTACGCGATAAAGGGGTTATCAATCCCTTCACGGTTATTTACAAAAGTGAGATCTGATAGAGATAGATAAACGATAAAGTAAATATTTTTGGTATTTTTGGTTTATAGATTGGAAAGTAAAATGTTGCAAAATAGTAGATCGGAAACTTATATGATGGAAAATAGACCCGGGGGCCATAGGTATCACTAGAGGCTTCTCTCAAGATAGAAAATATTACGATGGGTGAACAAATTACTACCGAGCAATTGATAGAAAAGCGCAAAGTTATGACGATATCTAAGGCAATGATCATGAATATAGGCATCATGTCCGTGTCAAGTAGATCGAAACAACTCTGCAGCTACTACTATTACTTCACACATCTACCGCTATCCAACATGCATCTAGAGTATTAAGTTCATAAAGAACGGAGTAATGCATTAAGTAAGATGACATGATGTAGAGGAATTAACTCAAGCAATATGATGAAAATCACATCTTTTTATCCTCGATGACAACAATACAATACGTGCCTTGCTGCCCCTACTATCACTGGGAAAGGTCACCGCAAGATTGAACCCAAAGCTAAGCACTTCTCCCATTGCAAGAAAAACCAATCTAGTTGGCCAAACCAAACCGATAGTTCAAAGAGAATTACAAAGATATCAAATCATGCATAAAAGAATTCAGTGGAGATTCAAATAATATTCATAGATAAGCTGATCGTAAATCCACAATTCATCGGATCTCGGCAAACACACTGCAAAAGAGTATTACATTGAATAGATCTCCAAGAACATCGAGGAGAACTTGGTATTGAGAATCAAAGAGAGAGAAGAAGCCATCTAGCTACTAGCTATGGACTAGTAGGTTTGTGGTAAACTACTCACGCTTCATCGGAAGGGCAATAGAGTTGATGTCAAAGCCCTCCGTGATCGAATCCCCTCTGGCAGGGTGCCGGAAAAGGTCCCTAGATGGGATCTCACGGGTACAGAAGGTTGCGGCGGTGGAAAAGTATTTTCATGGATGCCTATGGTGGTTTGGGGATATATGGGAATATATAGGCGAAAGAATTAGGTCAGGAGGTGCACGAGCAGTCCACAAGGGTGGGGGCTCACCCTACCCCCTTGGGCACGCCCTCCGTCCTTGTGGCCGCCTCGTGGCTCCTCCAACTTCATCTCCAAGTCTCCCGGTTGTCTTCTGGTCCAAGAAAAATCAGCGCGAAGGTTGTATTCCGTTTGGTATTCCTTTTCCGTGAAACTCAAAAACAGGGGAAAACAGGAACTGGGCTCTAGGTTAACAGGTTTGTCCCAAAAATAATATAAAATATCATATTAATGCATACAAAACATCCAAAACAGATAATATAATAGCATGGAACAATAAAAAAATATAGATATGTTGGAGACGTATCAATACCATATAGCATGTAAGGTCACAACCATCCTAGTGAAGCAGTCATGACTCAGATTGTCATGAAATTCAAACATTCAGTTCTTTGTTGTAGGTTCCTTACTATTTGTCATCCTCTCCACTAATTCTACATCCGAGAGTGCCCATGTACATCCGGCCATCGTGCACGAAAGAAGTGCATGCCGCCACGAGTATTCCCCTCCACATAGTGGGCACTAGTTAGCATGTGCCATATTTCGATCGTGTAGCATGTTAGTGGTCGGTAAGGAATGTCCGGCTAGTCTCACAAAACACCCGGATCTTCGATGAAGATATTCCATAGCTAAGTCCATGAATTCTCCTCTCTCATATTATCTGAGGATCCACTCCTCCCTTCAAGCCAATTTTCTGTCTGGACTTTTGTCTTGATCATATACGTCTGTGTCGAGCTAACAGTGAATCGACCTTTCTTGTCTGGATGCCATGCCCAAAAATTGGTTGTGTTTCATCAGCATCAATGGGTAGGAAGATACTCCAGACCAATTTTTCATTCCACGAGGCTGTGGTAGGTGATAATAACGTAGATACCTTCACAAGCGGGTCCACCACAAGAGATACTATTGGTCGTAAAGAAGATTCTTTTGGAATCCAATTATCAGCCCAGATATTAGTAGATTGGCAATTCCTAATTCGGCAAATAATACCCTGCTTCACTATGTCTCTAGCTTCTAAGACACCACACCAGATTTTATATGGCTGACAACCCAGTTCGACGTTAATGATTGTACCATCAGGGAAGTAGGAAGCCTTAAGGATCCTTGTGCTGAAAGATGTCAGGTCCTGCAAAATTATCCAAGACTGTTTTGCTAGCAAAGCCAAATTTAAAAGTTCCATATCCCTGAAGCCTAGACCTCCTAGATACTTAGGTCTTGTCATCACTTTCCATGACACCCATGATGGTTTCCTTTCCCCTGTTTGAAAGCCCACCAAAATTTTCGTATGATGGACTTAGATAATAGTAGTATGTTGGTTAGTGCCATGTTTAATATTTGGGGCTCGGGGCAGTCACCCTTTTTGTCCGGTCTACGGGTCGGCCCTATGGCGGGCCTGGCAGCAACTGTGGGCTCGACGATGAGAAGCGGACCAAATCAATACAATGTTCTGGATGGAGGTGGGACAGTGAGGCAAAGCGGATCATAGGGTGCAATACCATGTCTCGGTGTAGCAGACCCAATCATAAGTGTTGGCCACAATGGACGGTGGGCAACCAGATCAGATGAGGCGTGTTTTCCTATATTATTTGATTTTTAGGTCGTATGAAATATACTAGTATTTTTAGAACTTGAGCTTCATAAAAATATCAATCTTTTAAGTTTCAAAAAATTCTAAAATAATTCTATGTATACACAGGGATGTATTCTACATGTGTGCATCTTAAACTTGGATTCCTTTCTCATTTTCTCACTTGATGCAGACTTATTATGACATGGAAGTTCTGAATTTTGAAGAAACAATTTGTAACTTAAAACAAGGAGAAAGCTAAAAGTATACTAGATCAACCCACTACAATTTTACCGATTATAACACTGAATTCACAAATGAAAAAAATCAATTATATCAATCCATAAACAATACCAAATCAATTGATTATCATTGAGACAATACTATATTGTATCATTAATAAATATTTAAGAATCATACTGGTAATCAGTAAAATCACATGAGGCATACCATCTACATCTTGTGAATGCAAATAGTATATTAAAATGTGCTATCTGGATTTATACTCACCTCTTAGTCCAGCCAAGCTCCTCTAGATTGACCTTCCCCTTTTTTTGCAGGAAAAATGCGAGTTTTAGTCCATTATAATATAATTACAATCTAATGGTAATAGGTCGTCGATACACGGAGGCCCCCTATGCAATCATACAGCAATAGCTGATTCTTTACGGCTGTAATTACACAATTGATCTGCTATCCTATTCTGAATTCATTGTAGCTAGCTTCTTAGAAACAAACTCCATATCTTTTTAAGTGATGAAATACTGTGGGCGAGTTGTCCTTCCACTTAGCCAATGGGGACTCGTCCTAGCAGATCTGTGTCTCCGCGAGAACCCCGATTGCATCTCCAAGCGCCTGCAAGGCTTACTCGCCCAGAACCATCGGTCATACCAAGGCCACTTTCAATGCATTGGTGTTTACATAAGGTGCTAAGTGTATTAAAAAAACTTAGCAACTAGTTTCCCCAATGCATAGGTGCTTAGCTTTAGTAGCTAAGCTTCACTCATTGAATTGTTTAAAAACAAAACTCCTTCATGTATTGGTTGGTAGTCATTTTGCATAGGTCCACGTGCTTAGCACCGTTTTCTCTGGGGTCATCATAATGTTCTCTCTCTTATTTAATTGTTTTGCCACATCATTTTCTCTGCTTATGTGGCACTCTTAGTACCTGTACACAGTGGAGCACTGGGAAGGGCCTAACTACGCCTGTCCTCTCCATAGTCCAGCGTACAGACATGCCCATACATACCGCTCACAATACCAGATTTAGGCCCTTCCCAGTGCTCCACAGTGATACATGCTAAACATGCCACATAAGAAAAAAAATGACATGGCGCAGTAATTAAGGAGGAGAGAGAGCACTTTTGTGACCCCAGAAAAAACCAATGCCAAGCACGTGAACCTAGGCAAACCACATAAATGAAAGAAGCTGACCAATGCATGAAAGATTTTATGTGCTAAGTCATTAAATAAAGTGAGCTTAGCAACAACAAGTTAAGCACCTATGCATTGAGAAGTTGAGTTGCTAAGCTATTTAATGCACTTATCACCTCACCTAAGACTAGCCACAATGAGTAGTAACATAGAGTAATAACATGCCATGTTATTACTCTATGTTACTACCTCTATAGTGTGGAGTAACATATGTGTGGTAACATGCAACACTTTATTTATTAAGCTATAGACTCATCTTACCTTGATATGTGTGATGTTACTCATACTATTAGTAACTAGCTATGTTACCACATGTTACCACATGCCTCTCTTTCTTCATTTATTGCTTGCCACATCATCTGTTTTATCTAGATATGTGTGATGTTACTACCTATGTTACTTCCATTGTAGGTAGTCTAAGCACCTTGGCATTGGAGGAGGTCTTAATAACCGGTCGTATCTCCCCAGAAAACACCGAGCTACAGATCCTCACGCATTTACCTTCGGCACAGACAATGCGAGAATCTATGGCCGAGTGCCATAAATACACATCCTAAGCTTCTTTTCTAGTATTATTATATAATAAAGGGTCTATATTTTTGTGTGTGTTTTGAGACATCCAACGTGTTATGTACTTATGTTTTCTCTTTCTTCTTCCATACTGTTTTTTACTTTGGTCATGAGCCCTGCCTCTCAGGCCCATACAAAATCCCAGGAGATAAAAACGGGACACAAGAAAACAAGAGACAAGGCCTGGAAAACTTGTCAGATCTAGAACGAAAACAAAAAGACATGCAACCCAGTAGCCTGATAGGGAAGCTGAAGGGGAAAGCATTGTTGAACATTATGGTATACTACACACTATTGGATCCGAAATACGACTGTTGTTAGAACAAAAATCAGCTAAAATGCTAAATAGAAAACACCGTATGTATAACTTATCATTTATATATATATATATCTCATGATTTTATTTTGTTTCCCCGAAAAGATAGCTCATGCCAAGTTCATTTTTTTACCAGAAACAGTAGGAGTACCTCCCACTGTGTTATATATTAATATAGGTTAGTAACACTGTACATTGGAATTACAATCCATCCTCCTTTGGGGGGGTGGGAAGCAGGTACTAGTTTACAGGGAAGCAAGGATTATTGAAATGTATTGTTTGTGTTCTTCTCTAACCCTATGGGTGAGCAGTGAAAAGTCAGCCTTAAGTCTAGCCAACCAAGAAGATTTGGATGGTATGATCTTTCTAAAGTGTTTGTTATTGCGCTCCTTCCATATGCTCCAGGCCGCCAGCAAAAATAGCTCCATAAAGAGTGGACCATTCCAGTCTTCTTTTGCTTTGGAGATGTTGTTCAATCTTGTGTTGCCCTGAGGCCAAGAGAGGCCAAGGTGGGACCAGCAGTGAGAGCTGAAGTGGCACTCGAAGAAGAGATGCTCCAACGTCTCCTGAATTGGTAATCCACAAAGAATGCAATCATGAACATCTCCAATATTGTAATGCCGTTGTTTTAGCATATTCCTGGTGTTGAGGCAGTCAGAAAGTAACAGCCATCCGAAGACTTTTATTTTCATGGTTGACTTAGATTTCCAAATCCATCCAAAAGATTCATGTGCTTGAATTTCTCTGAAGTAGAATGTATAATATTGTTTTGCAGAGAAGAGGTTGGTGTCCCAAACATATGTCCACTTGTCAATCTCATTGGAGAGCTGAACCTCCGAAACTTCAACCTGTAACTGTCTCAATTCTGCATGTGCTTGTTGGGAGAGTGGTAGATGAAACGCCTCTTGTAGAGTGGTGATGCCCAAGAATTGTTGGACAGACAGATCCTCATTTTTGGCATATGAGAGAGCTCGAGGATATGATGCAGCAAGTATCTCCTCTCTCCACATGTCTTTCCAAAAGAGTACATTTTCACCATTCCCCACGCTCACCTTTGAGATACCTCGGTAAGTTGGTATTAGCTTGATCACATCTCTCTACCAGAAAGACCCACATGGGTCGGATGCATGTGGGATTTGGTCTGTGTAGTAAGTGTCCCAAATCAATTGCACCCATGGTGTGTCCCATTTATTGTAAAACTTGTGGAGGTATTTAAGCAACAGTGCATCACCTTGGACACGCAGATTTAACACTCCCAAGCCACCACTGGCCTTGGGCCGACACACCATTTCCCAGGAAGCCAGGGAGTTAATTTTGTTGCCGTGATCCGTTTTTTTGATCCACAAGCCAAGTTCATTACTTCTGATAATGAATTAAAGTGACAAAGTTTCAGTCATACCCTCCTTTATGTTGCAAAAAAAGTTGGGAACTTAAATAAGGCACAAACCTTTACAACCTAAGTGAAATACGAATAAATAACAATGGCTTCCCACAACATGCATTGGGTGTGTTCAATAGTTTCACACAATTGAAATTAGTACTATTGAGAGCAGAAAAACAAAGTATATACATGAGACAATGGCGGAGATATGTACTTCAAGGGGGGCCCTGCTCCCCCCTACTAGAATCCCCCCAAAACATTCATATTTTCTCTTTTGCCCCCCGACATCTTTGGCTAGCTCCATCACTAACTGGAACTACGTGCACATAACATATCATTCATGGAGGACAAAGCCTACTTAATATGCAGTACAATACACACTATTCTAATTATATACTTATTTTAGGACAGATTTTTAAAACAAAACCTACCATCAGTTGGTCCTGAATACACAGGCCAAGCTGATGCACACCACATACATGCTCAAGCCAGAGGAGATGCCGATCTCGGTCAACAACAAAACCCTCATTACTTGTGGCCAACAGTGCATCTTACCCATGCACAGTGAAACTGCAATGATCGGGCTCTACAAGGAAGACCGTCAAACATACGCGCGACACACCAACATCGAAGACACATGCTCGGCGATGGCCGACCTCCCTAGCTCCACCAAGGTTGCCATCTCCTCCTTTCCACTGTCACTTAGTAGTGATGAGATGGACTGCATAATGGCGATCGCCAACCCCACGCCTACCAGTATGCATAATTGTGCCACGTCATCGGTGGTGACGAGAAACCTTCATCTCGAAGCACTATGCAGGAGGGACAATGTTTGTGTCAACATCAGCCCCAAGAAGGCAAGCAACAGCCCGATGCTCATTTTCAAGCTGGTTCGAAAAGTAGTAAATAAATAGTAACATGTCTAAGATTCTTTTACATAAATAATTATTCAAACACCTCATTATAAGACCTATGAGTTTTGAAGCGTAATATGAAGAGTACACACAAGTATTTAGAATTCAAATAGAATCAAATTCTAAGGACAAAATGTGCCAGAGAACGTCACGCCGGGTATGATATTATGAAAAATAAAGACGTACCAATGAGACTTAGCGGTGGATCCATCTCGCCTCAACCATAGGATGCCTACTCTTGCAGGAAGTGTGGAGGCCATCGCTCTTTTGCTTTTGTTACCAAAAAATGAAAAAGATTAGAACAATGTCGAACAATGATGGAAAAGCCGGTGCAATCAACCTTAAAAATAAGTGGCAAGCATCACACTAGTTTTTTCCCCAACTAATACTAATTCAACATGACTTAGCCATGTTCTTGGCGAGACAAGCATAGGTTGCAAGGCCACTAACTGTACACAAGTGCTCTTAGGTCCAACGGAGGAGCTACTTACTTGTCGAGAGGGAGGGGGCATCATCCCCCTCCCCCCCCCCCCCCCTCTTGCACAACTGTCCTCAACAAAGTATTGTGCATAGGGGAGTATTTTCGGCGAATCACCAAATATTGGCAATCTTATGCATGATGCAACATTCTGATCGGTATGCAACTAGTGAAACACATGGGTCTCTTTTTGGTGATTGCTTTGCACTGATATGAAAGGGTCTTTCTATGGGAAATTTGCCTATTAAGTGGCTACGGAAGATGCATGACGTGAAACTTTTCAGGGCTTGACATCAAGCTCTCAGAATAGAGTGGAAGCCATAAGCTGATCCAATTTATATCTATACCTACTATTAAAGGAAGGTGATATTCCTGGTTTGATTCCGCTTAGTTTGTCTTGTTTTGAGTTTTTTTTATTGATGTACGGCATGTTTTGGGTTTGGTTTGGTTTGACGAACATAGGAAACCAGAGACGTACGTGTGTAAATGAATCTAAAAATAAATGAAGCCGCCCCCCCGGCCCATACGTGTAAAGGAAACCAAAAATAATACAAGCTCGTCGGACCATATTACTAAGTTTTTGGTTGCCAGAACGAAAGAGCCTCCGGCCCATATGTTGCCGAAACTTACTCTTGGTAGAGGCGAGGACGGACGACGTATTGCGTGCGTACGTCGCCGCCGCCGCCGCTCGCTCCCTTTTCTCCAGCGCCGTGTGCCATATCCGTTTTGGATCGGGTCCGGGTAGGAAAACTACTACAATATGTATCCATGGATGTCCCCATCCGGATTCCACAAAGAATTCATGCTATAAAAAGCTAAATTGCATCGCAAGTTTGCAAGTCTACAAGTATATTGCCCCCGCCGACGGAAGTTCGCCCATTGTCACGGAGACGTGGTTGTAGGCGAGTCTTGGCGTCGCGGTAGGAAGAGACGTCGAGTCTGGGCGTCGGAGCAAAGGAAGAGACGCCGAGCCTGGACGTCGGAGTAGAGGAAGAGAGGAGACCCGCCAAGGCAGGGCATGTGTCCACCATCGACCGTGATTCTAGAACCACCACTAGCCTCTGGCCAGGTGACCCGGCCTGCCCTCATGTCGATTGCGGAATCTCCCTCACGAACAAAAAGAAGGCGGTGATGGCAGCTGAAATTTTGGATCGGCCACGGTGCCTGAAGAACAGAACCAGCAAGCGATGCATCGAGCTCTACGAGTATGGCTCATCTTCCTCCCGTTCAGTTTCCCTTAATATCGGTGCTTTAGGTGCAGCCCCGGCCGTCATTGCGTGACTGATGGGAACGAGTGTTTCTCCCAAAGGTTGGCAGTCAATGGTACGTACCCAAGTGGTACCAATCTGCACCAAGTTGTTGCATCAAGGCGAGATGATCACCCTGTTTAGTACTCCTGCTCACTTGTGTAACATCCCAAAATTCTAAATTTTGGAATGTTATAATAAATAGATAGATTGATTGTTTGTTTGATTGTTGTGTGATTGATTGAGTGAAATACAAAACTTTTTGAAAGTTAAATGAGAGGGAATAAAAGGACTTTCCCGAACTTTTATTTTTGCATTCATGACCTCCGTGAATTCAAATTTTTTTCATCACAAAACCCTGGAGAGAAGATGACATGACTTCTTCAATTTGTTTAAATAAAAAGGGTTGTTGAAAATATTTGAATTTCATTTGAAAATATTTCAAATTCAGAAAACTTTAAGCAACTCAATGATTTTCATGAGAGAAGATAAAATGACTTCTTCAAAACATATGAAATATGAGTTGGAAGTTTAAAGGGATCAAATTCAAAGTCATAATTTCAATTTGGAGTTATTTGGGTTTATTTCAAATTATTTTTCTCCAAAAATAAAATATTTAGAAAATAGGTAAAATGATTCCCTACATCAGAAAATTGGAGAGAAATAAATTTGAATTAAGTTTGGTATTTTTAAAATGATTTTGGTTGGATTTTATTAGAGCAGTAACACTGCTTGAATTATCTGAATTTGTGTAGATTTTATTTGATGCTAGAAAAATGTTCAAGCTGTACAAAATCTTTTACTGAAAATTTTGATATATTATATGCCTATAGTATGTTTTTATTTTGTATAGTTTGTTTTATTTTTGCTGTCTGCCTAATGTTTTAAAAAAAACTCTCCTCCGCCGAACTGGGCCGGCCCAGCTATAGCCACGCCATGGCCCAGCCAGCCCGCGTCGCTCATCCCTGAGCTCGGGAAGGTCTCCCAAGCCAGCACGCCGCCGCGCCGTGACCTCCACGCACGCCGCCGCCGCCTCCCTTGCCCCTCCTTCATGCCACGCCCTCCCCCTCCGCCTTTAAAAGGCGAGACCGCCGCCTCCTATCTTCCCTTCCTCTCCCCTCGATCCGCGCCTCGCCACCTGCCGCCGAATCGCCGTCGCCGGCGCTCGCATCTCGCCGCCGACCGACGAGATCCGCCACAACCGCCGCCGCCGCCTGGCCGCTCCGCCGTCTGCTGCTTGTCGCCGCACTCCACCCCCGCACCACGTCGCCCCGCGTAGCCACCGCCGTCGCCCGCGTCTTGTTCTCTCGTCGCCGGAGCTCGCCGCCCTCGCTGGAGAATGCCGCCGCCACCGCCACTGGTTTTTCTCGCTGCCGGGCGGACCCTGGAGAACCGGTACAGAACCGCTCGGTTTCCTACAGTTTTTTTAGTTTTCTTTTCAGAAAAACCTAGATTGTTTTTTTTAAACCGGTTTTTGTTTAGGTTTGTTTATTTAGAGAACATTCGCTGGTTAGGTTTAGAAAACGAACGTTCACTTTTTAGTCTTTTTTCTATTTAATTATGCCAGGGACCTATCCGTGAATATAATTATTTACAGATTGGCCCCTAGTTTTCAAACGACCACAACTTTTTACTCCTTTGTCCAAATCCAACGAAACCAACGCCCCCTTCTTCGTTATGATCCCCTCTTTCCAGTAAAACAACTTAACCATGTTTTTGAAATTTTAAAATTTGAATTCAAACAGATTTGTATTCAAACTTCTTTTGTTCATAACTCGAATTTTATAACTCCGATTTGAGTGATTCTTTTTGCAACTCGAAGCTCTTGACCTAAAATTTCTGATAAGGCCAAATTCACTTAATTTTGGTACTGTTAGAAATTGTTTTATGTTGCAAGGGTTATTTGATTGATTTTGAAGTTTTCCAAATTTGTCTTCTTTGTTCTTTCCGATCTTTTGAGTGATTGCTTATGTGTGGTTACTATTGATGGCTTACGATAGATTGAACGGAGTGTAACGAGTAGAACTATCAAGAGATCTGAGTGCGAATCATCTTCATCAACAGTACAGGCAAGTTCACACTTTGATCATATCCGTTTCATACCCAGTTTTTATGCATTAGTTTCAACCCCTCAAACATTGCATGAGTAGGATCTCTTAACATGTGGGTTTGGGAAGTAGATGATGAGGTAGAATCTATTATCCGTTTTATTATCAAACCCTTGGGAGTTACTTCTATGTTTACTTATATTGCCATGCTATGCTAGTAGACGTGGATTGGGTGAATGTATCCATGACAGATGTGAGATTGTTATTTGATGGTTTATTTAAAGTGACAACTTTAACATACATCTGGGTGGATTGAGGCACCTGGGTATTCCAACGATTGCCTGTTTTCTTTAGGCACCTGGATATTCCAGCGATTGTCTGTTTCTTTTTTTGGACCACCAACCAGGCTCAAAGGGATTATGAGATTATTCATGCTAGAAACTTCCGTGTGCAGCCACAAGCTACTATGGACTCTAGCATAGTTGATTAAGTCGTGCGAACTCTTACAGTGGTAGACTAGAAGATGTAGGGGAAAGTAGGTGTAACTGTTTACCCGATCATAAGGTGCTAGCGCTTCTGAAAGACTATGTCTCAGTCATCCGTTTCTCAAACACCTTGAAGTGCGAGAATCCCAATGAAGGAGATCGAGTCTTGTGGGGAAAAGTGCGCAAACCTCTGCAGTGTGTACAAACTAATCATGGTTAGCCGTGTCCCCGGTTATGGACGTTTTGAGTATCTAGTACTTGGATTATCATGTGAATCTCATCATGTTACTTTAATTAATTTTGTTGGGTTTAATAATGATGTACTTAATTGGGATTAAGAATGCTGTCAACCATTCTCAATGTTTAGCAACCATCATGATAGTTAAATAAAATTTATTCCTTTGCAGTAGGGAAAAATTGGCTTTTCGCAAAAACGTTATAACCATAGAGCCTACACCAGCCAAATATGCATGTAGTGATAGCCTTTATTCATCATTGCTATATGGTGTGAATTTACCAGTACATTCAATGTACTGACCCTTTGTGGCTGCAACGTTTCATGTTGCAGGATCTTACGACGAGTAAGTGATACGTTAGGGTTACGATTTCTACACTCAACTTTGCCATTGGTGTTGATGGGAATCCACAACCTTGTTACTTCCGCTATTCGGATTGAGGTAATAGTATTTACGTTACTTTATACATGTGATTTACCTCTGTTATAAATCCTCGAGTATTGTGTGTGTCAGCATACCGATCCAGGAATGACACTTAAGCACAGAGACTTGATCCATTCGGGTCAGGTCGCCACAACTTGACAATGTTTTGGCGTGAAGGTTCAGTCTTGAAAACATGTAGGTCGGCAGCAAATTTTTCATGTAGGTTCAAGCGGCGTGGGGCACACACCTCATCGGACCAACGCCTACCGAGGTGATCCCGTGCCACGAGCATGTCTATCCCCTACAAGCGACTACCAACGGTCCCTCTCCGCTGGAGGCGACAAAGGCCATGGGTGTGTTCTGTAGCTCGGCGCCGCACCATGGGTAACCCGATCGTCGCCCTGACGGCCACCACTGCAGACTTTGTGGTTGGCCTGCTTATCCTCGTTGTGTTCGGGATCAGAGGCAGCGCGTGACCGGTGACCCAATGTCGACTTTGAACGTTGACACTGATGACGGATTCATACACTCCGCTATATTCTTGGTACAAAGACCAGCACTGCTACGACTTAGCCAAGCTGCTTTTTAACCATTTAACAACTAAAAGTGATAGATATTGTTGTGGGATAAATTTTGATGGATAGGATTTTAGCAAGGCGCCGAGCAGTGTACGTCGAGATGACACAAATAATGGTATGCAAAATGTCTAGACATAATTTGACAATTTTGCTGGAACATACTACTTCCTTTAGTAAAAGAAGAAGATGTCCTGAATAAGCTCTAATATGTCACCATGATTGTTCTCATTTGTTAAAAAATAGGGAAAGTTATTTCAAATAATTGACTTATTTTTTCAGATCTTTCTCCTCATGCATTTTTACTAGCTGACAATGTTGAGTGATCCTTTTTCATACGCTTGTGCATAGTATGTAATTTGTTTTCAAAAATGTTCTTCCGAGGGATTTGTTTTTATTATGTTGCTACAACGCCTTCTGTGTCGGGAGTCAAACTATCACTCACAAGAATTTATTATATTGTTATCGGCTATGATTTATGCTATTTTTTACCATTTTGTTTAATGTGAGACTATATCATTATTTGCCAGTGAAATTTATAAGTTATATATTTGCATACGTATACCGTCACTTAGTTTAACATGGTATGTATAGGAGAATTAGGTGGGAGTACATTATTATTAATCATTATATGTGTCATATTCTCAATGGCTCGATTTGAAGGTTGTAATTTTGTTACTCTGAAGCAATTACACGGGCCTTTTTGCTCACTGGAAGAGCAGAGAAAGGTGAGTGGATCTGACGCATACGATTTGATTAATATTTTACCAATGATGCTTAGTGTTTCTCTTGTCGAGTACAACGGGAGATCCCATTCCGCCAGCTTTAGTTTGCTAATTCATCACTGTTTTGTATCTGTTCTTTGCAAAGGTACATTCTCTAAGGCGTACCACGCATGGTTGGCCAACAAATGCTACCAATCTTGCACCACATCAAGTAAGAAACGCTAAAGTTTATGTCTGGTAAGCACTATTTTTGTGATTGATTTAAGGGTCCAAAGACCAGAATTATTTGAATTGATAGAAAATGTTAGCTATTTAAGAATCATGAAATTTCTGTTGCTGTGAATAATTTCCTATGAATGAGATATTGTGCTGCCATTTTACTAGGATAGTGTTATTTTGTCAACTCTATTATGAATAGTCATTTAATGTGTTTTTGTTTAATAATATATTAGTTGCAAGCATGTGTGGTGTGAAGGACGCATGATGAGACATGTGCAGAGCGAGAGAGTATGAGGGATGAGACACATGCGGGGAGGGACCCACAGAGGGGGCCCTCATCTCCGCTCGAGAGATTAGTTTAAACATTCCCTTCCACTACGCGAGGTTCAGCGGCATATTTGACGTGAGGTGGTCCAGCTCATCCCCTGCACTGACAATGTCTAGGCGTGATGTAACTAGATGGACAACCCGTCCACAATCGGCGAAGGCAAGAACAAGGATATGTGGTGACACAGGTAGGACGCTTTGTTCAAATAGAGGTCATGGAATGACAGTGGGGGATATGTCCTAGAGTCATGCCTATTAGACTCGGGTGCATACATTTTTGTATTTCTCCCTTAATTTCTTAGACCAATTCTTTCGGGACCTATTGACAGTTTTTTTTGTAATATTAACTTTATTTCTCTATTGCTAAGTTCAACTTGACCACTAGACTGAGGATGGTATGGAGATGCAATTCTATGGTTAACATCAGACTTAGCAAGTATTTTATGGAAAGCACCATGAATAAAGTGTGAACCACCATCAATCATTTAATATCTAGGGACTCCAAACCTTGGGAAAATAACTTCCTTAAGCATTTTAATATAGGTGTTGTGATCAACACTACTAGTTGGAATAGCCTCTACCCACTTAGTAAACATAATCAACAACAACCAAAATATGTGTATGCCCATTAGAGGAAGGAAAAGGTCCCATGTAGTCAAAACCCCAAGTATCAAATGGTTCAACAACAAGTGAATAATTCATAGGCATTTCCTAATGCTTACCAATATTACCAATTCTTTGACATTCATCACAAGATAAAGCAAACTTACGGGCATCCTTGAAGAGAATAGGCCCATAAAATCCAGATTGCAATACCTTGTCAGCAGTTATGTCTCCTGCATGATTCCCTCCATAAGCTTCGGAGTGAAATTTCCATAGGATTTATTGTTGTTCATGCTCAGGTACACAACGTCTAATAATACCATCTACTCCTTCTTTATAAAGATGTGGGTCATCCCAAAAGTAATGTCTTAAATCATAGAAGATTTTTTTCTTTTGTTGGTATGTGAAGCTAGGTGGTATATATTTAGCAACAATGTAATTAGCATAGTCAGCATACCAAGGAGTGTCATGAGAAACATTTATTGCAGCTAATTGCTCATCAGGAAAACTATCATTAATAGTTTGTGGGTCATCAAGAATATTTTCTAACCTAGACAAGTTATCAGCTACGGGGTTTTCAGATCCTTTTCTATTAGTGACATGTAAGTCAAATTCTTGTAGCAAGAGAACGCACCTAATTAATAAGTCTAGGTTTAGCATCTTTTTTTTCATAAGAAATTTTATAGTAGCATGATCAGTGTGAACAATCACTTTAGAATCAACAATGTAAGATCTTAATTTATCACAAGCAAACACCACTGCAAAAAATTATTTTTCAGTAGTAGCATAATCTCTTTGGGCGCTATCTAGAGTTTTACTAGCATAATGAATACCATTTAATTTCTTATCAACTCTTTGTCCTAGAACAACACCAATAGCATAATCACTAGCATCACACATAATTTCAAAAGGCAAGTTCCAATCAGGTGGTTGAACAATAGGTGTAGAAATGAAGGCTTTCTTAATTGTTTCAAAGGCTTCTACACAATCATCATCGAAAACAAATGAAACATCCTTTTGTAAAAGATTTGTAAGAGGCCTAGAAATTTTATAGAAGTCTTTAATAAATCTCCTAGAGAAACCAACATGACCGAGGAAACTACGAATACCTTTGATATCTTTAGGACATGGCATTTTCTCAATTGCATTAACTTTAGCTTTATCCACCGCAATACCTCGTTCAGAAATTTTATATCCCAAGACAATACTTTCATTAACCATAAAGTGGCACTTCTCCCAATTCAAGACAAGATTAGTTTGCTCGCATCTCTGAAAAACTCGATCAAGGTTGCTTAAGCAATCATCAAAAGAAGTTCCGTAACCGGAAAAATCATCCATGAAAACCTCAACAATCTTTTCACAAAAGTCAGAGAATATAGCTGTCATACCGCGAAAGATTCAAATATTCTGTTGGGGAGCTCTTCGAGGTATTGTTCCATTAAATTCTATACTCGCAAATAGATACATACCCATATCTGGCGAATGTCCAGTGTGCCGTTCCAATGCGACTTAGCAAGGAATTTGTGGTCTGGACTGGGCCTAACTGACCGGATCTACAACCTACAACTATAAGCCTTTTGTAACTAGTTTTGATGTCATCATTTTGTCTTTTTTTGTTATGTTTGTGTACATTACTCCTTCTTTACAACCTTTGAGAGCCAATAGCATTATTCATGTTGTGTCTGGAGATTCGGAACATACATCTCAACTGGCTGATCATGTCTTGCCAGATGACAATATGACTATCTTTAAGGCGTACTCCTAAATTGCTTGCTCATGTCTTGCCTGATAACATGATGACTAGCTTTCATATATGGCCATATTAATTCTTATGTCCACATTTCGTTTTCTTTTGAAAAAATCTTGGCTAGACAAATTTGAACATTTGCATACAGATGAACAAATTTAACTTTTGATGTCACTAAAAGCCAGTAGAGTTCACTACAATTACTTCGATGCTCTTAGAAGCCAAATTGACTACCGAGGAGAGGAATGTCTACATATTGGTGCTAGATTTCCATATGTTTGTACAATGATTTATTTGTTCAATATTGCCAATGTAAATATCAGTTTTCCACCGGATCTTTTTAGTTAATTCCTTACTTCATTTCCATATATCTGATTTTCTGAGGGATATGTCTGTTTTTGCTTTCCTTGAACATATATAAAAGCTAGAAAGCATGCCAGCATCCACTAACACTATTTTGCAACCCCATGCAAACTACTCCCTCCGTTCCTAAATACTTGTCTTTTTAGAGATTCCAAATGGACTACTACATACGGATGTATATAGACATATTTTAAAGTGTAGATTCGCTCATTTTGCTCCGTATGTAGTCACTTGTTGAAATCTCTAGAAAGACAACTATTTAGGAACGAAGGGAGTACATGCATACTCTTTGTTTACATATAGTGCAAGTATGAAACATTTCTACATTACAAAATAGTAGCTCTTGATTTGGATCATTTTCTTCATACATAATATATCTGAAATTAATCTTCAATTCCCGCCGCAACGTGCAGGGAAATCACCTAGTTTATGGAATCATAAAAGACATGAAAACAAAATTTAAAGTTTGAGAAAAATCTAAACTGTTTTGTAGAGTTTTCTTATGGAAGAAATTGAAACATACCCGTTTTCAATGGGATCAGGATTTATCCGTAATGTAACACATGTACTAAGGAGAATGTGGACTTAGTCTCTTATCGACGGTCCAAACAAATTTGTCATCCGAGGCGAAATATACTAAATATTTTTATACCAAATTTTAATGCATGCTCCCTCCGATCCTTAATAAGTGTCGCAATTTTGAACTAAGCTTGAACTAATCTTAGTTTAAAGTTCCAAATTGCTGCACTTATTTTGGATAGGAGGGAGTACTTTTTTTATACTACAATGTTGTTTATTATTTAGTTGAACCACATAATCGAGTCGATATAATTAAATAATGTTCTTTGTTATCTATTGCAATGTATCATGGATAATATTATTTATGCTAAATTTAAATTAAGTGATGTAATATAAGTTATCTTTGAATTATTTTTGTGACAATTACACAAATTATATAGTGTGCACGTACATATTTTATGTATTTCCATATATTGATGTATACTTTAGTTTAATTTAATATCATGTTAGAGGTTTCTACAGAATAATGTCCAACTAATATCTCAGTAGCGACTTCTAGACGATTATTTGGTCTGCATATTTATAGAACTCAGAGTATAAGTTGTAAAGTTTGCAAATTTGTTGCAAGTTAGATTTGGTAATAAGTTTAACTTATGCATGGCATTGAAATCGCACCGGTCACTAATGAACATAAACATATCGCCAATTGAGTTATACTTACATACAATTTGTTTATTTGGTATGCTCATCTGGACATTTGGTTTCATCAGTTGTATACAATAGCTCATGTTAGTTTATAAAATAAAAGATTAAATATAAAAGTCTACTTTGTGTTGATTTCAGTAGAAGTTGCAGGACATAGAGAGAGGGAGGGAGGGTGGATGGGAGAGGAGTGAGAGAGAGAGAGAGAGTAGCACACTAACTAAGTTCATAGACAGGTATAAGATTCACTATCGTCTATCAGATTGGTTGATACTTTGATGTGATGTAGATTTTCTCTTGCAAAATTAGGATTTTATTTCACACACATGCAATACTCTTTTGGACTTAGATAATAGTTTTTTTTATGAGAAATCTCGCCGACTTTATTGATTCAGAATAATGTTCATAAGTACAAGAATTGGGTCATGAGGATTACCCAACAAAAAATATCGGCCCACACCTAAATTACAAGCATACTTGGCGAGATTGTGAGCTTCTAACTGGAGTTCCCACGTTAAAAAATGAAATTACATAACTGAAAACTACCCTTTCTTTCTGTTATTTCATGTATGATTGCACCATGAGGGCCTCCAGTGCCCTGATCAATGTCGTTGACGATCCCTTGGCAGTCCGACGCAATACATATCCTCTGTAGTCTGAGATCTTCCGCCAATGCTAGTGATTTGCGGCACGTATAAGCTTCAAGAACCGTGGGATCCGTAGTACCACTGAACACCACGGCAGATGATCCCAAGTATAGGTCGTTATGATCACGACAAATCACGGCTACGACACCTCCCTGTCCTTGTCAGGTGACCGCTATGTCAGCATTTATTTTCATAACGCCCTCTGGTTATGGTAGCCAGTGTTGGGAAGTATCAACACTTGATCTCATCGTGACGTCGAGCTCTGGTTCTGGCTTTGGTAGCGACATGAAATCATTGAGATAGGAGTTAACAAATGAATAGGGATGCGGGCTTTGAAAGATTGACTCATGAATAGCCTTCCGCCTTGCATACCTGCTACTTCTTGAGCTTGCATTGGTTTTTCCCTTGAAGAGGAAAGGGTGATGCAGCAAAGTAGAGATAAGTATTTCCCTCAGTTTGAGAACCAAGGTATCAATCCAGTAGGAGACAAAGCACAAGTCACCGAATACCTGCACAAATAATCAAACAACTTGCACCCTACGCGATAAAGGGGTTATCAATCCCTTCACGGTTATTTACAAAAGTGAGATCTGATAGAGATAGATAAACGATAAAGTAAATATTTTTGGTATTTTTGGTTTATAGATTGGAAAGTAAAATGTTGCAAAATAGTAGATCGGAAACTTATATGATGGAAAATAGACCCGGGGGCCATAGGTATCACTAGAGGCTTCTCTCAAGATAGAAAATATTACGATGGGTGAACAAATTACTACCGAGCAATTGATAGAAAAGCGCAAAGTTATGACGATATCTAAGGCAATGATCATGAATATAGGCATCATGTCCGTGTCAAGTAGATCGAAACAACTCTGCAGCTACTACTATTACTTCACACATCTACCGCTATCCAACATGCATCTAGAGTATTAAGTTCATAAAGAACGGAGTAATGCATTAAGTAAGATGACATGATGTAGAGGAATTAACTCAAGCAATATGATGAAAATCACATCTTTTTATCCTCGATGACAACAATACAATACGTGCCTTGCTGCCCCTACTATCACTGGGAAAGGTCACCGCAAGATTGAACCCAAAGCTAAGCACTTCTCCCATTGCAAGAAAAACCAATCTAGTTGGCCAAACCAAACCGATAGTTCAAAGAGAATTACAAAGATATCAAATCATGCATAAAAGAATTCAGTGGAGATTCAAATAATATTCATAGATAAGCTGATCGTAAATCCACAATTCATCGGATCTCGGCAAACACACTGCAAAAGAGTATTACATTGAATAGATCTCCAAGAACATCGAGGAGAACTTGGTATTGAGAATCAAAGAGAGAGAAGAAGCCATCTAGCTACTAGCTATGGACTAGTAGGTTTGTGGTAAACTACTCACGCTTCATCGGAAGGGCAATAGAGTTGATGTCAAAGCCCTCCGTGATCGAATCCCCTCTGGCAGGGTGCCGGAAAAGGTCCCTAGATGGGATCTCACGGGTACAGAAGGTTGCGGCGGTGGAAAAGTATTTTCATGGATGCCTATGGTGGTTTGGGGATATATGGGAATATATAGGCGAAAGAATTAGGTCAGGAGGTGCACGAGCAGTCCACAAGGGTGGGGGCTCACCCTACCCCCTTGGGCACGCCCTCCGTCCTTGTGGCCGCCTCGTGGCTCCTCCAACTTCATCTCCAAGTCTCCCGGTTGTCTTCTGGTCCAAGAAAAATCAGCGCGAAGGTTGTATTCCGTTTGGTATTCCTTTTCCGTGAAACTCAAAAACAGGGGAAAACAGGAACTGGGCTCTAGGTTAACAGGTTTGTCCCAAAAATAATATAAAATATCATATTAATGCATACAAAACATCCAAAACAGATAATATAATAGCATGGAACAATAAAAAAATATAGATATGTTGGAGACGTATCAATACCATATAGCATGTAAGGTCACAACCATCCTAGTGAAGCAGTCATGACTCAGATTGTCATGAAATTCAAACATTCAGTTCTTTGTTGTAGGTTCCTTACTATTTGTCATCCTCTCCACTAATTCTACATCCGAGAGTGCCCATGTACATCCGGCCATCGTGCACGAAAGAAGTGCATGCCGCCACGAGTATTCCCCTCCACATAGTGGGCACTAGTTAGCATGTGCCATATTTCGATCGTGTAGCATGTTAGTGGTCGGTAAGGAATGTCCGGCTAGTCTCACAAAACACCCGGATCTTCGATGAAGATATTCCATAGCTAAGTCCATGACTTCTCCTCTCTCATATTATCTGAGGATCCACTCCTCCCTTCAAGCCAATTCTCTGTCTGGACTTTTGTCTTGATCATATACGTCTGTGTCGAGCTAACAGTGAATCGACCTTTCTTGTCTGGATGCCATGCCCAAAAATTGGTTGTGTTTCATCAGCATCAATGGGTAGGAAGATACTCCAGACCAATTTTTCATTCCACGAGGCTGTGGTAGGTGATAATAACGTAGATACCTTCACAAGCGGGTCCACCACAAGAGATACTATTGGTCGTAAAGAAGATTCTTTTGGAATCCAATTATCAGCCCAGATATTAGTAGATTGGCAATTCCTAATTCGGCAAATAATACCCTGCTTCACTATGTCTCTAGCTTCTAAGACACCACACCAGATTTTATATGGCTGACAACCCAGTTCGACGTTAATGATTGTACCATCAGGGAAGTAGGAAGCCTTAAGGATCCTTGTGCTGAAAGATGTCAGGTCCTGCAAAATTATCCAAGACTGTTTTGCTAGCAAAGCCAAATTTAAAAGTTCCAGATCCCTGAAGCCTAGACCTCCTAGATACTTAGGTCTTGTCATCACTTTCCATGACACCCATGATGGTTTCCTTTCCCCTGTTTGAAAGCCCACCAAAATTTTCGTATGATGGACTTAGATAATAGTAGTATGTTGGTTAGTGCCATGTTTAATATTTGGGGCTCGGGGCAGTCACCCTTTTTGTCCGGTCTACGGGTCGGCCCTATGGCGGGCCTGGCAGCAACTGTGGGCTCGACGATGAGAAGCGGACCAAATCAATACAATGTTCTGGATGGAGGTGGGACAGTGAGGCAAAGCGGATCATAGGGTGCAATACCATGTCTCGGTGTAGCAGACCCAATCATAAGTGTTGGCCACAATGGACGGTGGGCAACCAGATCAGATGAGGCGTGTTTTCCTATATTATTTGATTTTTAGGTCGTATGAAATATACTAGTATTTTTAGAACTTGAGCTTCATAAAAATATCAATCTTTTAAGTTTCAAAAAATTCTAAAATAATTCTATGTATACACAGGGATGTATTCTACATGTGTGCATCTTAAACTTGGATTCCTTTCTCATTTTCTCACTTGATGCAGACTTATTATGACATGGAAGTTCTGAATTTTGAAGAAACAATTTGTAACTTAAAACAAGGAGAAAGCTAAAAGTATACTAGATCAACCCACTACAATTTTACCGATTATAACACTGAATTCACAAATGAAAAAAATCAATTATATCAATCCATAAACAATACCAAATCAATTGATTATCATTGAGACAATACTATATTGTATCATTAATAAATATTTAAGAATCATACTGGTAATCAGTAAAATCACATGAGGCATACCATCTACATCTTGTGAATGCAAATAGTATATTAAAATGTGCTATCTGGATTTATACTCACCTCTTAGTCCAGCCAAGCTCCTCTAGATTGACCTTCCCCTTTTTTTGCAGGAAAAATGCGAGTTTTAGTCCATTATAATATAATTACAATCTAATGGTAATAGGTCGTCGATACACGGAGGCCCCCTATGCAATCATACAGCAATAGCTGATTCTTTACGGCTGTAATTACACAATTGATCTGCTATCCTATTCTGAATTCATTGTAGCTAGCTTCTTAGAAACAAACTCCATATCTTTTTAAGTGATGAAATACTGTGGGCGAGTTGTCCTTCCACTTAGCCAATGGGGACTCGTCCTAGCAGATCTGTGTCTCCGCGAGAACCCCGATTGCATCTCCAAGCGCCTGCAAGGCTTACTCGCCCAGAACCATCGGTCATACCAAGGCCACTTTCAATGCATTGGTGTTTACATAAGGTGCTAAGTGTATTAAAAAAACTTAGCAACTAGTTTCCCCAATGCATAGGTGCTTAGCTTTAGTAGCTAAGCTTCACTCATTGAATTGTTTAAAAACAAAACTCCTTCATGTATTGGTTGGTAGTCATTTTGCATAGGTCCACGTGCTTAGCACCGTTTTCTCTGGGGTCATCATAATGTTCTCTCTCTTATTTAATTGTTTTGCCACATCATTTTCTCTGCTTATGTGGCACTCTTAGTACCTGTACACAGTGGAGCACTGGGAAGGGCCTAACTACGCCTGTCCTCTCCATAGTCCAGCGTACAGACATGCCCATACATACCGCTCACAATACCAGATTTAGGCCCTTCCCAGTGCTCCACAGTGATACATGCTAAACATGCCACATAAGAAAAAAAATGACATGGCGCAGTAATTAAGGAGGAGAGAGAGCACTTTTGTGACCCCAGAAAAAACCAATGCCAAGCACGTGAACCTAGGCAAACCACATAAATGAAAGAAGCTGACCAATGCATGAAAGATTTTATGTGCTAAGTCATTAAATAAAGTGAGCTTAGCAACAACAAGTTAAGCACCTATGCATTGAGAAGTTGAGTTGCTAAGCTATTTAATGCACTTATCACCTCACCTAAGACTAGCCACAATGAGTAGTAACATAGAGTAATAACATGCCATGTTATTACTCTATGTTACTACCTCTATAGTGTGGAGTAACATATGTGTGGTAACATGCAACACTTTATTTATTAAGCTATAGACTCATCTTACCTTGATATGTGTGATGTTACTCATACTATTAGTAACTAGCTATGTTACCACATGTTACCACATGCCTCTCTTTCTTCATTTATTGCTTGCCACATCATCTGTTTTATCTAGATATGTGTGATGTTACTACCTATGTTACTTCCATTGTAGGTAGTCTAAGCACCTTGGCATTGGAGGAGGTCTTAATAACCGGTCGTATCTCCCCAGAAAACACCGAGCTACAGATCCTCACGCATTTACCTTCGGCACAGACAATGCGAGAATCTATGGCCGAGTGCCATAAATACACATCCTAAGCTTCTTTTCTAGTATTATTATATAATAAAGGGTCTATATTTTTGTGTGTGTTTTGAGACATCCAACGTGTTATGTACTTATGTTTTCTCTTTCTTCTTCCATACTGTTTTTTACTTTGGTCATGAGCCCTGCCTCTCAGGCCCATACAAAATCCCAGGAGATAAAAACGGGACACAAGAAAACAAGAGACAAGGCCTGGAAAACTTGTCAGATCTAGAACGAAAACAAAAAGACATGCAACCCAGTAGCCTGATAGGGAAGCTGAAGGGGAAAGCATTGTTGAACATTATGGTATACTACACACTATTGGATCCGAAATACGACTGTTGTTAGAACAAAAATCAGCTAAAATGCTAAATAGAAAACACCGTATGTATAACTTATCATTTATATATATATATATCTCATGATTTTATTTTGTTTCCCCGAAAAGATAGCTCATGCCAAGTTCATTTTTTTACCAGAAACAGTAGGAGTACCTCCCACTGTGTTATATATTAATATAGGTTAGTAACACTGTACATTGGAATTACAATCCATCCTCCTTTGGGGGGGTGGGAAGCAGGTACTAGTTTACAGGGAAGCAAGGATTATTGAAATGTATTGTTTGTGTTCTTCTCTAACCCTATGGGTGAGCAGTGAAAAGTCAGCCTTAAGTCTAGCCAACCAAGAAGATTTGGATGGTATGATCTTTCTAAAGTGTTTGTTATTGCGCTCCTTCCATATGCTCCAGGCCGCCAGCAAAAATAGCTCCATAAAGAGTGGACCATTCCAGTCTTCTTTTGCTTTGGAGATGTTGTTCAATCTTGTGTTGCCCTGAGGCCAAGAGAGGCCAAGGTGGGACCAGCAGTGAGAGCTGAAGTGGCACTCGAAGAAGAGATGCTCCAACGTCTCCTCAATTGGTAATCCACAAAGAATGCAATCATGAACATCTCCAATATTGTAATGCCGTTGTTTTAGCATATTCCTGGTGTTGAGGCAGTCAGAAAGTAACAGCCATCCGAAGACTTTTATTTTCATGGTTGACTTAGATTTCCAAATCCATCCAAAAGATTCATGTGCTTGAATTTCTCTGAAGTAGAATGTATAATATTGTTTTGCAGAGAAGAGGTTGGTGTCCCAAACATATGTCCACTTGTCAATCTCATTGGAGAGCTGAACCTCCGAAACTTCAACCTGTAACTGTCTCAATTCTGCATGTGCTTGTTGGGAGAGTGGTAGATGAAACGCCTCTTGTAGAGTGGTGATGCCCAAGAATTGTTGGACAGACAGATCCTCATTTTTGGCATATGAGAGAGCTCGAGGATATGATGCAGCAAGTATCTCCTCTCTCCACATGTCTTTCCAAAAGAGTACATTTTCACCATTCCCCACGCTCACCTTTGAGATACCTCGGTAAGTTGGTATTAGCTTGATCACATCTCTCTACCAGAAAGACCCACATGGGTCGGATGCATGTGGGATTTGGTCTGTGTAGTAAGTGTCCCAAATCAATTGCACCCATGGTGTGTCCCATTTATTGTAAAACTTGTGGAGGTATTTAAGCAACAGTGCATCACCTTGGACACGCAGATTTAACACTCCCAAGCCACCACTGGCCTTGGGCCGACACACCATTTCCCAGGAAGCCAGGGAGTTAATTTTGTTGCCGTGATCCGTTTTTTTGATCCACAAGCCAAGTTCATTACTTCTGATAATGAATTAAAGTGACAAAGTTTCAGTCATACCCTCCTTTATGTTGCAAAAAAAGTTGGGAACTTAAATAAGGCACAAACCTTTACAACCTAAGTGAAATACGAATAAATAACAATGGCTTCCCACAACATGCATTGGGTGTGTTCAATAGTTTCACACAATTGAAATTAGTACTATTGAGAGCAGAAAAACAAAGTATATACATGAGACAATGGCGGAGATATGTACTTCAAGGGGGGCCCTGCTCCCCCCTACTAGAATCCCCCCAAAACATTCATATTTTCTCTTTTGCCCCCCGACATCTTTGGCTAGCTCCATCACTAACTGGAACTACGTGCACATAACATATCATTCATGGAGGACAAAGCCTACTTAATATGCAGTACAATACACACTATTCTAATTATATACTTATTTTAGGACAGATTTTTAAAACAAAACCTACCATCAGTTGGTCCTGAATACACAGGCCAAGCTGATGCACACCACATACATGCTCAAGCCAGAGGAGATGCCGATCTCGGTCAACAACAAAACCCTCATTACTTGTGGCCAACAGTGCATCTTACCCATGCACAGTGAAACTGCAATGATCGGGCTCTACAAGGAAGACCGTCAAACATACGCGCGACACACCAACATCGAAGACACATGCTCGGCGATGGCCGACCTCCCTAGCTCCACCAAGGTTGCCATCTCCTCCTTTCCACTGTCACTTAGTAGTGATGAGATGGACTGCATAATGGCGATCGCCAACCCCACGCCTACCAATATGCATAATTGTGCCACGTCATCGGTGGTGACGAGAAACCTTCATCTCGAAGCACTATGCAGGAGGGACAATGTTTGTGTCAACATCAGCCCCAAGAAGGCAAGCAACAGCCCGATGCTCATTTTCAAGCTGGTTCGAAAAGTAGTAAATAAATAGTAACATGTCTAAGATTCTTTTACATAAATAATTATTCAAACACCTCATTATAAGACCTATGAGTTTTGAAGCGTAATATGAAGAGTACACACACAGTATTTAGAATTCAAATAGAATCAAATTCTAAGGACAAAATGTGCCAGAGAACGTCACGCCGGGTATGATATTATGAAAAATAAAGACGTACCAATGAGACTTAGCGGTGGATCCATCTCGCCTCAACCATAGGATGCCTACTCTTGCAGGAAGTGAGGAGGCCATCGCTCTTTTGCTTTTGTTACCAAAAAATGAAAAAGATTAGAACAATGTCGAACAATGATGGAAAAGCCGGTGCAATCAACCTTAAAAATAAGTGGCAAGCATCACACTAGTTTTTCCCCAACTAATACTAATTCAACATGACTTAGCCATGTTCTTGGCGAGACAAGCATAGGTTGCAAGGCCACTAACTGTACACAAGTGCTCTTAGGTCCAACGGAGGAGCTACTTACTTGTCGAGAGGGAGGGGGCATCATCCCCCCCCCCCCCCCTCTTGCACAACTGTCCTCAACAAAGTATTGTGCATAGGGGAGTATTTTCGGCGAATCACCAAATATTGGCAATCTTATGCATGATGCAACATTCTGATCGGTATGCAACTAGTGAAACACATGGGTCTCTTTTTGGTGATTGCTTTGCACTGATATGAAAGGGTCTTTCTATGGGAAATTTGCCTATTAAGTGGCTACGGAAGATGCATGACGTGAAACTTTTCAGGGCTTGACATCAAGCTCTCAGAATAGAGTGGAAGCCATAAGCTGATCCAATTTATATCTATACCTACTATTAAAGGAAGGTGATATTCCTGGTTTGATTCCGCTTAGTTTGTCTTGTTTTGAGTTTTTTTTATTGATGTACGGTATGTTTTGGGTTTGGTTTGGTTTGACGAACATAGGAAACCAGAGACGTACGTGTGTAAATGAATCTAAAAATAAATGAAGCCGCCCCCCCGGCCCATACGTGTAAAGGAAACCAAAAATAATACAAGCTCGTCGGACCATATTACTAAGTTTTTGGTTGCCAGAACGAAAGAGCCTCCGGCCCATATGTTGCCGAAACTTACTCTTGGTAGAGGCGAGGACGGACGACGTATTGCGTGCGTACGTCGCCGCCGCCGCCGCTCGCTCCCTTTTCTCCAGCGCCATGTGCCATATCCGTTTTGGATCGGGTCCGGGTAGGAAAACTACTACAATATGTATCCATGGATGTCCCCATCCGGATTCCACAAAGAATTCATGCTATAAAAAGCTAAATTGCATCGCAAGTTTGCAAGTCTACAAGTATATTGCCCCCGCCGACGGAAGTTCGCCCATTGTCACGGAGACGTGGTTGTAGGCGAGTCTTGGCGTCGCGGTAGGAAGAGACGTCGAGTCTGGGCGTCGGAGCAAAGGAAGAGACGCCGAGCCTGGACGTCGGAGTAGAGGAAGAGAGGAGACCCGCCAAGGCAGGGCATGTGTCCACCATCGACCGTGATTCTAGAACCACCACTAGCCTCTGGCCAGGTGACCCGGCCTGCCCTCATGTCGATTGCGGAATCTCCCTCACGAACAAAAAGAAGGCGGTGATGGCAGCTGAAATTTTGGATCGGCCACGGTGCCTGAAGAACAGAACCAGCAAGCGATGCATCGAGCTCTACGAGTATGGCTCATCTTCCTCCCGTTCAGTTTCCCTTAATATCGGTGCTTTAGGTGCAGCCCCGGCCGTCATTGCGTGACTGATGGGAACGAGTGTTTCTCCCAAAGGTTGGCAGTCAATGGTACGTACCCAAGTGGTACCAATCTGCACCAAGTTGTTGCATCAAGGCGAGATGATCACCCTGTTTAGTACTCCTGCTCACTTGTGTAACATCCCAAAATTCTAAATTTTGGAATGTTATAATAAATAGATAGATTGATTGTTTGTTTGATTGTTGTGTGATTGATTGAGTGAAATACAAAACTTTTTGAAAGTTAAATGAGAGGGAATAAAAGGACTTTCCCGAACTTTTATTTTTGCATTCATGACCTCCGTGAATTCAAATTTTTTTCATCACAAAACCCTGGAGAGAAGATGACATGACTTCTTCAATTTGTTTAAATAAAAAGGGTTGTTGAAAATATTTGAATTTCATTTGAAAATATTTTAAATTCAGAAAACTTTAAGCAACTCAATGATTTTCATGAGAGAAGATAAAATGACTTCTTCAAAACATATGAAATATGAGTTGGAAGTTTAAAGGGATCAAATTCAAAGTCATAATTTCAATTTGGAGTTATTTGGGTTTATTTCAAATTATTTTTCTCCAAAAATAAAATATTTAGAAAATAGGTAAAATGATTCCCTACATCAGAAAATTGGAGAGAAATAAATTTGAATTAAGTTTGGTATTTTTAAAATGATTTTGGTTGGATTTTATTAGAGCAGTAACACTGCTTGAATTATCTGAATTTGTGTAGATTTTATTTGATGCTAGAAAAATGTTCAAGCTGTACAAAATCTTTTACTGAAAATTTTGATATATTATATGCCTATAGTATGTTTTTATTTTGTATAGTTTGTTTTATTTTTGCTGTCTGCCTAATGTTTTAAAAAAAACTCTCCTCCGCCGAACTGGGCCGGCCCAGCTATAGCCACGCCATGGCCCAGCCAGCCCGCGTCGCTCATCCCTGAGCTCGGGAAGGTCTCCCAAGCCAGCACGCCGCCGCGCCGTGACCTCCACGCACGCCGCCGCCGCCTCCCTTGCCCCTCCTTCATGCCACGCCCTCCCCCTCCGCCTTTAAAAGGCGAGACCGCCGCCTCCTATCTTCCCTTCCTCTCCCCTCGATCCGCGCCTCGCCACCTGCCGCCGAATCGCCGTCGCCGGCGCTCGCATCTCGCCGCCGACCGACGAGATCCGCCACAACCGCCGCCGCCGCCTGGCCGCTCCGCCGTCTGCTGCTTGTCGCCGCACTCCACCCCCGCACCACGTCGCCCCGCGTAGCCACCGCCGTCGCCCGCGTCTTGTTCTCTCGTCGCCGGAGCTCGCCGCCCTCGCTGGAGAATGCCGCCGCCACCGCCACTGGTTTTTCTCGCTGCCGGGCGGACCCTGGAGAACCGGTACAGAACCGCTCGGTTTCCTACAGTTTTTTTAGTTTTCTTTTCAGAAAAACCTAGATTGTTTTTTTTAAACCGGTTTTTGTTTAGGTTTGTTTATTTAGAGAACATTCGCTGGTTAGGTTTAGAAAACGAACGTTCACTTTTTAGTCTTTTTTCTATTTAATTATGCCAGGGACCTATCCGTGAATATAATTATTTACAGATTGGCCCCTAGTTTTCAAACGACCACAACTTTTTACTCCTTTGTCCAAATCCAACGAAACCAACGCCCCCTTCTTCGTTATGATCCCCTCTTTCCAGTAAAACAACTTAACCATGTTTTTGAAATTTTAAAATTTGAATTCAAACAGATTTGTATTCAAACTTCTTTTGTTCATAACTCGAATTTTATAACTCCGATTTGAGTGATTCTTTTTGCAACTCGAAGCTCTTGACCTAAAATTTCTGATAAGGCCAAATTCACTTAATTTTGGTACTGTTAGAAATTGTTTTATGTTGCAAGGGTTATTTGATTGATTTTGAAGTTTTCCAAATTTGTCTTCTTTGTTCTTTCCGATCTTTTGAGTGATTGCTTATGTGTGGTTACTATTGATGGCTTACGATAGATTGAACGGAGTGTAACGAGTAGAACTATCAAGAGATCTGAGTGCGAATCATCTTCATCAACAGTACAGGCAAGTTCACACTTTGATCATATCCGTTTCATACCCAGTTTTTATGCATTAGTTTCAACCCCTCAAACATTGCATGAGTAGGATCTCTTAACATGTGGGTTTGGGAAGTAGATGATGAGGTAGAATCTATTATCCGTTTTATTATCAAACCCTTGGGAGTTACTTCTATGTTTACTTATATTGCCATGCTATGCTAGTAGACGTGGATTGGGTGAATGTATCCATGACAGATGTGAGATTGTTATTTGATGGTTTATTTAAAGTGACAACTTTAACATACATCTGGGTGGATTGAGGCACCTGGGTATTCCAACGATTGCCTGTTTTCTTTAGGCACCTGGATATTCCAGCGATTGTCTGTTTCTTTTTTTGGACCACCAACCAGGCTCAAAGGGATTATGAGATTATTCATGCTAGAAACTTCCGTGTGCAGCCACAAGCTACTATGGACTCTAGCATAGTTGATTAAGTCGTGCGAACTCTTACAGTGGTAGACTAGAAGATGTAGGGGAAAGTAGGTGTAACTGTTTACCCGATCATAAGGTGCTAGCGCTTCTGAAAGACTATGTCTCAGTCATCCGTTTCTCAAACACCTTGAAGTGCGAGAATCCCAATGAAGGAGATCGAGTCTTGTGGGGAAAAGTGCGCAAACCTCTGCAGTGTGTACAAACTAATCATGGTTAGCCGTGTCCCCGGTTATGGACGTTTTGAGTATCTAGTACTTGGATTATCATGTGAATCTCATCATGTTACTTTAATTAATTTTGTTGGGTTTAATAATGATGTACTTAATTGGGATTAAGAATGCTGTCAACCATTCTCAATGTTTAGCAACCATCATGATAGTTAAATAAAATTTATTCCTTTGCAGTAGGGAAAAATTGGCTTTTCGCAAAAACGTTATAACCATAGAGCCTACACCAGCCAAATATGCATGTAGTGATAGCCTTTATTCATCATTGCTATATGGTGTGAATTTACCAGTACATTCAATGTACTGACCCTTTGTGGCTGCAACGTTTCATGTTGCAGGATCTTACGACGAGTAAGTGATACGTTAGGGTTACGATTTCTACACTCAACTTTGCCATTGGTGTTGATGGGAATCCACAACCTTGTTACTTCCGCTATTCGGATTGAGGTAATAGTATTTACGTTACTTTATACATGTGATTTACCTCTGTTATAAATCCTCGAGTATTGTGTGTGTCAGCATACCGATCCAGGAATGACACTTAAGCACAGAGACTTGATCCATTCGGGTCAGGTCGCCACAACTTGACAATGTTTTGGCGTGAAGGTTCAGTCTTGAAAACATGTAGGTCGGCAGCAAATTTTTCATGTAGGTTCAAGCGGAGTGGGGCACACACCTCATCGGACCAACGCCTACCGAGGTGATCCCGTGCCACGAGCATGTCTATCCCCTACAAGCGACTACCAACGGTCCCTCTCCGCTGGAGGCGACAAAGGCCATGGGTGTGTTCTGTAGCTCGGCGCCGCACCATGGGTAACCCGATCGTCGCCCTGACGGCCACCACTGCAGACTTTGTGGTTGGCCTGCTTATCCTCGTTGTGTTCGGGATCAGAGGCAGCGCGTGACCGGTGACCCAATGTCGACTTTGAACGTTGACACTGATGACGGATTCATACACTCCGCTATATTCTTGGTACAAAGACCAGCACTGCTACGACTTAGCCAAGCTGCTTTTTAACCATTTAACAACTAAAAGTGATAGATATTGTTGTGGGATAAATTTTGATGGATAGGATTTTAGCAAGGCGCCGAGCAGTGTACGTCGAGATGACACAAATAATGGTATGCAAAATGTCTAGACATAATTTGACAATTTTGCTGGAACATACTACTTCCTTTAGTAAAAGAAGAAGATGTCCTGAATAAGCTCTAATATGTCACCATGATTGTTCTCATTTGTTAAAAAATAGGGAAAGTTATTTCAAATAATTGACTTATTTTTTCAGATCTTTCTCCTCATGCATTTTTACTAGCTGACAATGTTGAGTGATCCTTTTCATACGCTTGTGCATAGTATGTAATTTGTTTTCAAAAATGTTCTTCCGAGGGATTTGTTTTTATTATGTTGCTACAACGCCTTCTGTGTCGGGAGTCAAACTATCACTCACAAGAATTTATTATATTGTTATCGGCTATGATTTATGCTATTTTTTACCATTTTGTTTAATGTGAGACTATATCATTATTTGCCGGTGAAATTTATAAGTTATATATTTGCATACGTATACCGTCACTTAGTTTAACATGGTATGTATAGGAGAATTAGGTGGGAGTACATTATTATTAATCATTATATGTGTCATATTCTCAATGGCTCGATTTGAAGGTTGTAATTTTGTTACTCTGAAGCAATTACACGGGCCTTTTTGCTCACTGGAAGAGCAGAGAAAGGTGAGTGGATCTGACGCATACGATTTGATTAATATTTTACCAATGATGCTTAGTGTTTCTCTTGTCGAGTACAACGGGAGATCCCATTCCGCCAGCTTTAGTTTGCTAATTCATCACTGTTTTGTATCTGTTCTTTGCAAAGGTACATTCTCTAAGGCGTACCACGCATGGTTGGCCAACAAATGCTACCAATCTTGCACCACATCAAGTAAGAAACGCTAAAGTTTATGTCTGGTAAGCACTATTTTTGTGATTGATTTAAGGGTCCAAAGACCAGAATTATTTGAATTGATAGAAAATGTTAGCTATTTAAGAATCATGAAATTTCTGTTGCTGTGAATAATTTCCTATGAATGAGATATTGTGCTGCCATTTTACTAGGATAGTGTTATTTTGTCAACTCTATTATGAATAGTCATTTAATGTGTTTTTGTTTAATAATATATTAGTTGCAAGCATGTGTGGTGTGAAGGACGCATGATGAGACATGTGCAGAGCGAGAGAGTATGAGGGATGAGACACATGCGGGGAGGGACCCACAGAGGGGGCCCTCATCTCCGCTCGAGAGATTAGTTTAAACATTCCCTTCCACTACGCGAGGTTCAGCGGCATATTTGACGTGAGGTGGTCCAGCTCATCCCCTGCACTGACAATGTCTAGGCGTGATGTAACTAGATGGACAACCCGTCCACAATCGGCGAAGGCAAGAACAAGGATATGTGGTGACACAGGTAGGACGCTTTGTTCAAATAGAGGTCATGGAATGACAGTGGGGGATATGTCCTAGAGTCATGCCTATTAGACTCGGGTGCATACATTTTTGTATTTCTCCCGTTGCAACCCACTGGCATTTTTACTAGTATATACTATAAAAATTCGACCCGCCCCACTGCCAGGGCTATATCTCGCTTATTGCGAGATGTAGCCTGGCCTCGCCACTAGCGCTGGGGTGCTCATGTTTTTAGTGGGCTGACCCATAAAACCGGTCTCAGGATGGTTCTATAGACTAGTACAGACTGGTTTTAGAACCATCCATGCGTTTTTTCATGTTTTTATCTGTTTCTTAGTTGGGTTTATTCGTCTTTTCTTTTCCTTTTATTCAATACATGTCTACTGTTTTCAATAAATGTTATGCATTTTTTGTACACGTGGAATATTTTCCTAATACATGCTAAAAATTTCACAAATATTTTCCTCATTTAAGCTCTCAGAACATGTTTTCAAATACCAATTTTGAAAATTCTGTTGAGTACATGTTAAGCATTTAACATATACAGTTCAACATTTTTTTAATGCTACCAAACATTTTTTTTATATTGTATAAATCATATTTAAAAAAGGTGAACATTTTTTTAAATTCCAGGAACTTTTTTTGGATGGTACACAATACTTTCGCAATTATGTAAAAGAATGACACTGTATAAATATTTTTTCACGTGACACATTTATGAAATGTCACAAACTTTTTTTAATGCTATAAATATATTTTAGAAGTTGTTTAAACAATTTCAATACACTGATCGACATTTTTTAAATCCACAGTCAAATGTTTTAAAAATTTAATTAAAGTAAATTTTGAAATATATATATATATATATATATATATATATATATATAATTTTTCAAAAAAAAAACTGCTCCAGTGTGTTGTCTGTACGAGCTGACCAGCCGGTGAGTTTTTTTTGTTGAGACAACCAGTGAGTGTTTCCTCCTAGAGCACTGCTCTGTTTCATGCGTTGATCACCTGCACACATGCACGGTGGCCCTCTCGGTCGACGGCTCGTTCCAGGAGGCTGACGGGTCTGCATCGGCGGGCATGGTCCTACGGAACAGCGACGGAGCTATTATCTTTGCTGCATATCGGTTCATTTTCCATTGCAATGACTCGTTGGAAGCGGAACTGCATGCAATCATGCAGGGCATGGCGTTGGCGATTCAACATACCACTCTTCCTGTCATACTTCAGTCGGACTCGTCTGTAGCCTTGTCAAGCTTGTCAAACAACTATTTTGTTCGGTCGGCCTATGGCCAGTTAGTCCTTGAGATTAAGGACCTCTTTGGTAGTAGGGAGTTTGTGCCTCAGAAAATAAGTCGGTGTCAAAATAGTGTTGCCGATCGGTTGGCCAATTATAGCCGTTCTGAGCGGGCTACGGCTGGCTTGGCTCAGTTTCACCTTGTATTGAGGATTTGTGGCCTTTTGACTGTAACTCTATGAATTTTCAATAAAACTCACTTTACCCCCGCAAAGAAAAGGTATCGACTCCTCCAGCTTCTCTATAGGCTTGATGCTCGGCAGTTATGTCAGCAATTTTTTTACCTCCCAATCATTAATTTATTGGCCCATTCCTCATAGTGAGTATCAGTGTGTTTAGGTTGCATCCTGGACAACGGGAGGGGAACTCCTATTGAGCGCTTTAAGCGCCGCTTATGTCAACCGGCGCATATAGCAAACGCCAAGTGGGCTGGCCCACGAGCGCAGAAACTGTTTTGCGAAAAAATACCCGCAAAAACACGCGAGTACAAGGATTCAACTAACCACTAGAGAGACTGGAAACTGTGACTAATAGCAACACATATACTTAAATCACTATTGTAGCCGCGTTATTTATTACGCAATACAACTTACATTTTTTAATTTTTTTATGAAAACAAGTTAATCAAATTTTGAAAAAAGTTCACGAATTGGAAAAGTTCATCGTTTCTAGAAAAGTTCAACCAATTTGAGAAGAAAAGTTCATGTATTAGAAAAATATTCACTGCTTTTGAAAAAAGTTCACAAAATGTGAAAAAAGTTCATCGATTTTACAACAAAAAAGCTAATAGAAGTTGAAAAAAAAACCAACAAATGCGAAAAAAGTTCATCAAATTTGAAAAAAGTTCACCAAATTTGAAAAAGTTCACCGAAGCTATAAATAAGTTCACCAATTTTCAAAAAAGATCACCGAATTTGAAAAAAAGTTCATTGATTTTAAAAAAGTTCACAGTTTAAAAATAAGTTCATCAATTTGAAAATTATTCATTAAATTTCAAAGAAGGTCCATTGAAAATAAGTTCATTGAATTTGAGAAAACTTCATCAATTTTAAAAAAACTTCATCAAATTCAAAGAAAGTTCGTCAAATTTGAAAAACATTAAAAAAGTTCACTAAAAAGTTAATTGATCGTGAAAACAAAATTTCATCAAATTAGAAAAACATTATAGATTTGGAAAAAGTTGACGCATTTAAGAAAATAAAAAACATAAAAATCCACGAGGGGGGAAACCTGGAGGAAGAAAAAAAGAAAAACAGAAAATGAAAATGGAAAAAAGGAAAAACAAATAATATAATAGAGAAGGAAGAAATAAAAGAAAGAAAGAGTTGAAGTGTAAAAGATCCCGCTCCCTGCCGCGTTGGTTTGTAAATTTGCCTATAACGGGCGCCTGCAACGCCAAATACGATTTGCCCAACGGGGGAGCTCCTAGTCAGCGCCTTTCGGCGCCAAGCGTCCTGGCGCTCACACATGCACGCTATTGGGCCCAGCCCAAAACACGTTGGTTCGCTGGGTGGTCTTTGACTGGTCGCTTGGTTCAAAAAAGTTCACAAAAAATCCGTGATGTATACAAAATTTTCAAAAGCGTTCACAAATTTGAAAAAAATCATCAATTTTTTGAAAATTCATCAAATTTGGAAAAAAAGTTCATTGATTTTAAAAAAAGTTCATCGGGTTTTAATTTTTTTCATCAATTTTAATAAATGTTCATCAAATTTGAAAAGGTTAATCAAAATTTTGAAAATTAACATAGAAAGTAATAGGCCGGACCAGCGCAGGGCGCTTCAGGCGCCCATTTGTAAATTTGCCTATAATGGGCGCCTGCAGCGCCAAATACGACTTGCCCAACAGGGGAGCTCCTAGTCAGCGCCTTTCGGCGCCAGGCGTCCTGGCGCTCACACATGCACGCTATTGGGCCCAGCCCAAAACACGCTGGTTCGCTGGGTGGTCTTTGACTGATCGCTTGGTTCAAAAAAGTTCACAAAAAATCCGTGAAGTATACAAAATTTTCAAAAACATTCACAAATTTGAAAAAATCATCATTTTTTGAAAATTCATCAAATTTGGAAAAAGGTTCATCGATTTTGAAAAAGGTTCACCGGGTTTTAAATCTTTTCATCAATTTTAATAAATGTTCATTAAATTTGAAAAGGTTAATCAAAATTTTGAAACTTTATAGAATTAAAGAAACAAAAATGAAAAAGGATGAAATAGAAAAGCAAAAACAAAATGAAAAACGAACGAAAAATATAAAAGGAAAAGAAAATCAAAAGCAAAAAAAGGAAAGAAACGCGCACAAAACCATTCCAGAAAAACCTGAACAAAAAAACCAACCGGAAGTTTACAGAAGCTTCCCAGAATCGGCTAGGAAAGCTTCTGGAAGCTTCCCAAAACCGGGAACAACTCTCTCAGATATACCATATATGGGCGGCCCATTAGTAGCGAAGGAAGGGACGAGCGTGTGTGCCTGTTTGCAGGAATGGGCGCTTAAAGCTGAATAGGAATCACACTGGACAACGCTAACCTGGCATGGACATATGCTTGGAGCATGCCTGGGTCTGTTTGGTAGATACCCTGGTATTCTCCCTAGTTGAGGCATGTGACACCATGCCTAGTTTCTCGATGGTCCAGGCACCATGCACTAGGGCCAGGCAATCCGAAACAGACGCTTGTGCACCAGGCAGCTCCGTCTTTCTATCTAATCTTGTCCTTATCTATTTTAATCACATGATTCACGGCTTCTTTTTCATTGTAATATGTGGCATTGCAATTTAAAATGGAGTACTAGTTCTTTAAGGCAGGACACCAAGCGAACATGACATCCACATTATGCCTGGCCAGTCCACACACAGTTTAGGGCGATCAAGACTGGCCGTCTGACAACAGTTTGTTGTATTTCCTATTTTATTTTGTCAGTAACCAAGGGACTTGTATAAGAGCATCTCTATCAGACCCTGAACTATACAACTGCCGTTTTATTGGATCGGGAAAAAACCGTCCATCTCATATCCCGCAAAATAGACTCGTCCTATAAAATTTATACAGCTCCCGTGAAAGAACCTCGTCCTCATGATATGGAGTTTTGGACGCAAATTTTAGATCTTCCTCTATACCAGAAAATTGTTGGCGGGAGAGAAGTTTCACGTCAACCTCCACCGCCGTTGCAGCCAGCTCCCGATTCCGGCCGTCCCCACCGCCGCCGACCAGCCGGTCGACGTCCCTACGATTCCTTGCCTCATCAGCCATTGCGCCCATCGAGCTCATGGTTGGCCGTGGTAGCTCCACCATGGATGCGGGCTCGTGGTCGCCACCTGGGCCCGACAGTCGTCGTGCCCCTCAAGCTCCTGGGTGGCAGCAGCAGCTCCGCCATGGATGTGGGCTCAAGGTCGCGGCTAGGGTTAGACGGCCATCGAGCAGCGGAAGTGCTGGAGGCTGGGGAGGCTGCTTGTGCGGGTGATTTGGGGAAGAAGAAGACCATGGAAAAAAGAGAACGAAAAAAAATAAAAGCATCGATAGATGGAATGTTCGTTTTTACTGTAGGAATTTGCGGTATCTGTTCTACTGTAGCCTGTGCGGTACCGCAAATCAGTTTTAAAGGGAGTTGTAAAGTGGTTTTGCGGGTGTTGTATTCGGGCTAAAGAAAATTGCACTCTTTCCTCTGTTAACTCTCTGTCCCGAAGCCTCACCATAGATGCTGGCAAGCTATCAAAAACATATTGGATGTCCATGTCGAGGCATTCAGCGAGAGATACCTGGGGCTCCCAACCGCAGTGGGTAAAATCACCAGCGGCACCTTCGATCATATAGGGGAAAGATCCAGAAGTAAAATGCAAGGCTGGTCAAAAAGACTCTTTGCTTGTGCTGGGCGGGAAACTTTGCTAAAATCCATCATCCAGGCTATCCCGACTTTCAGTATGAGTGTCTTTCTGTTAACCAAAAAGGTATGGAAGAGCTTGAAGTCTTGCATGGCCAAGTATTGGTGGAGTAGTTCAATTGATAAGCGGTCAATGTACTGGATTTCTTGGAAGGAACTGACAACATCAAAGTGTAAGGGTGGCATGGGATTTCGAGATCTCCACCTTTTCAACATAGCACTATTGGGTAAACAAGGATGGCGCTTGATTACGAATCCGAATACCCTATGTGCGAGAGTACTTAAGGGAAGATACTTCCCCGACACGGACTTCATGCACGCTTCAACTCCAGGTTCATCCTCCGCCACCTGGAGGGCCATCATAGCGTGTAGAGAGGCCTTGAACACGGGGCTCATCAAATGTGTGGGAGATGGCATGACAATCTCAGTATGGGATGACCGGTGGATACCATCTACACACACTATGACTCCACTGTTTCGTCCACTCGCAGCAAGCATCACTTTGGTTAGCGACCTGATTGACACGGACAACTGGACTTGGCAGCGGGAGCTTATCCGTGAGAACTTCATCACTCCGGACGCAGAAGCAATCTTGAACATTCCACTACGTACAGGAGGAGGGGATGATTTCTTGGCATGGGCACATGAAATATTAGGCAACTACACCGTTAAGTCGGCGTACCGAGCTCTAGTGACTCGCAACGAGCTTCAGGCTCTAGAGGAAGGGCAGGCTACCGGATCTTCAAAAGATAAACAGCGGATGTGGAGTGACCTCTGGAAATTGAATGTTTTGCCCAAGGTGCGTGTGTTCTTTTGGCGAGTGTTGCGAGGTATATTACCAGATGAAAGCACGCTCATGCACCGGCACATTCGACAACAAAATCTATGCAAGATTTGTATGGCTTCGCAGGAGAACCTATTGCATGCACTCTTGGAGTGCTCACATGCGAGACAGTTTTGGGAAGAGGCGCAGCAACTCTTCGACTTCAAGTTACCGCGGCTCCATCCTGTGACCTGGGCCGAAGACATCATTTGTGACGATCGCCTTACTTCCAGGGACCGAGCAGTGACCGTTTCGGTCATGTGGTCCATCTGGCACTCGAGAAACAAATTGACAAATGGTGAGGATCAGCTCGATCCGGCAAGCTCGGTACGACGCACTCGGGAGGCGTTATCACTTCTTGAGGTGCCGCGGCAACTAGCAATGATCATGTCTGGGCATGGGTGGCGGCCGCCCGACGAGGGCCTCGTCACCATTAACACCGATGCGGCAACCAAACGAGAAGATGACAAAGGAGGAGCAGGGGGCGTTGCCCGATCCTCTTGCTCTTTTCTGGGTGCATGGAGTAAGCCATACCCCGGAGTTACGGATCCCTTCATTGCAGAGGCGATGGCAGTGCGCGATGGAGTTATCTTCGCATGTCTGAGGGGTTATACACACGTCATTATGGAGATGGATTGCTCGGAGGTCGCCAACCTCTGGACCACTCGCCACGGCTCTCGATCGGTCGTGGCACCCATTCTGTTAGAAATTGGAGAGCTTTCTAGTAGTTTCACTTTTTTTGATATTCGCCATATTGTAAGATCGGCTAACGGTCCTGCTCATATTTTTGCTAAGCATGCTTGCACAATTGACGTGACCGAAAGCTGGATTGAAAGTACTCCCAGCTTCCTGATCAGCAGCCTCTTGGCAGACTGCCCAGCGAACGCTTTTAAGTAATAAAGCTCTCACTATTTTCCCCGCAAAAAAAAGTGGTTTTGCGGGACAGTGATATGTGGGATTTGTTAGAGATGATCTAACACCGTCAAACTTCAGGAACTTTAGTCCTCACTATGGAGTAGAGTTTTTCGTTCTTCTATAGCAAGGACTCTTTCCCATGTCACCGTGGAGGGCTCTATCGTCGTCTTCTTGCCAGCCTTGGAGGGCTTCACTGCTTGGGTCTGGCTCCCCTCTCCGGCCATAGTCAGATGGGGTGGAGAAGGAGCGGGCAGAGATTTTGCGCTCGGGCACGTGAAGGACGGTTGGCCTTGAGAGCTCGAAGAAGAAGACGAAGACTGGTAGGATTGGGAGCCTAAACTTTGCTCGTCCTCGCCTATGGCCTTTTATAGGCTGAGTAATACACGAAATGACTGCAGGATTACGACGCCGCATGGTAATAATTCCTCCATTTTCCCATACATTGTCTGCTGATCACATACACGAGTCGAGAGAGCACTTGCTTAATTACCATATGTAAGGCGCATAATCGCTTTTCTGGCAAGACGTGATGATGATGGGGCCCTGACCCACGTACACAAGTTATATTGACCATTGAGACAAAGGCACCTTCCAAACACATGGGCTGACAGATGCGATCGGCCTACGTTGTCAGAATCGGACCTGATCATCATCATAAACCAAGCGCGGGAATACTTCGCAGCTAAGGAATGATTATGTGGGAAGATTTCCAATGTTTCGATCAGCACGGAGATGAAGAGGTGCTTATCCAAGACCGAGATGGTCTTGAAGTTCCTCGGATGCGATACGACAACCAAGGGCTTGGTTACGTGGGAAGGGTTCGTTGAACCAGCTTTCAAGACCGAAGAAGAAGATCTACTCGGAGGAACCGAGGCGCATTCAAACTTGAAGACCGGTTCAGGGGGTACTTACGGTGTCTTGGATAGGGGGTCTCTCATCACGCCGTCTCCCAGCCACGTGATAGGGGCAAACTCATTGAACGAGTTCACACCCGACGGTCGCCCGATCATCACATTGTAGGATTGAATCGGAAGGGATAACTAGCTACATGCAGCCGTGATAACTAGATTTATACCTGTCCAGGTCGGATGCGAGTCGTAGGTTGGGGATGGCTGACCGAAGCTGTAAGAACTCTAACCTGCTGTCTGAAGAATCACAAGAACCACAAACTGGGTCTAACCCACAAAATGACCAGAACCGTGGAGCAAGAATTAGGGAGTACCAAAGACTCCTTATCACAAATACGGATGAACTCACAAGAGCAAAGGTATTAAGGATCTCTCGGATCTCTAGCAATCTTGCTACATAAGCTTGTAGCTGAATGGTTTGACAAAAGGTCTCTAAAAGGATGGGTGCAATGGGGTTTATAGTAGGGACAAAACCTCTTAGCTAGGTGTGAAAATGTTTCAAAAGTAACCAACTTTGCATGGCTTCCTTGGGATAATAAGCATACAACTTCGAGAGTTGTTGGAGAGCTCCTCAGAAATTCACGAAGCCTTGAGAGCATGGACACCTTCCACAAGAATGACTAGAACTTTTGGCTGACAACTCAAAATGACGCACCATTTTTTGGGTTGGAAAGTAAACTTGATGTAGCTTCTGTTGATGTACCCTATGGCCCCGTCTCTCCATCAAATGGGTGTGACACAAAAAAAGGTCAGAGGTAAAAATTGACAGCAGCAACTTCAAATGAAACTTGTCTTCTCCTACTTTGTTTCTTCGACTTGGTTTCTTCAAGAGCTCATAGGTTGTTGGATTTCTTCCATGTGATACCTAAATTCAGCCAACAACAACGCGGAAGAAAGCATAGTTCTGTCATCAAGGTTACAACATAAACTTAAGTTAGCGTTCACTTGATCGCTTATTAGTTTAGCGCGACTTCTTGTGATTGGATCTATAATTATTGGAGACTTGCCGATGGTTTTGGTGCACTCATGACTAGGCGGCCCGGGTTGTGGACCCCTATGTCAGTTTATCAGTAAGGCATGTTGAACAACCCATGGTGTATGGAAGGCTCCTGAAGACTTCTTGTATACTCCAAGATGTTAGAAGTCGTCCACAACTCCCTAGACTCCCTGATATCTATATAAACCGAGGGGTAGGGTTTGTAGATGACTCAAAATGCTCTCGAGGTAGATCACATGTACTTTTTACTCCACCCAAAAGATATCTCGGAGGAGAGCCCGAACCTAGATAAAAAAGTGCACCCTTGTTACCATCGTGCCAAGATTCTTAGCTCGGGACCCCCTACTCAAGATCTGACGGATTTAGTTCCGTAACTATCGCCAACCCAACGGACTCCATACCAGTAGGACGATGGTCATTCCATAAAGAACATCAACCGAGTGCTTAAAAAGGTGCACTAGAAAAGTGCTTTGTTTCTAACAATACACAAAGTCCATGCTAAGACCACATAATTTGTCCACACCAAGTTTCTATCCCGATCCAAGGTACCCATAAGGACGGTATCATTTGTGGGGTCCCATGAACACCCAGTGGTCTCCTTGATCACGGGCCACGAGAATTGTGTTGGGGAACGTAGTAATTTCAAAAAAAAAATCCTACCCACACGCAAGATCATGCTGATGCATAGCAACGAGAGGGGATAGTGTGTACACGTACTCTCGTAGACCGAAAGCGGAAGCGTTGGCACAACGCAGTTGATGTAGTCGTACGTCTTCACGATCCGACCGATCCAAGTAGCGAACGTACGGCACCTCCGAGTTCAGCACATGTTCAGCTCGATGATGTCCTACGAACTCCGATCCAGCAAAGCTTCACGGGAGAGTTCCGTCAGCACGATGGTGTGATGACGGTGATGATGTTGTTACCGACACAGGGCTTTGCCTAAGCACCGCTATGATATGACCGAGGTGGAATATGGTGGAGGGGGGAACCGCACACGGCTGGGAGAGATCAACAGATCAACTTGTGTGTCTAGAGGTGCCCTCCTGCCCCCGTATATAAAGGAGCAAGGGGGAGAGGCGGCCGGCCAATGAGGGCATGCCAAGGGAGGAGTCCTACTCCCACCGGGAGTAGGATTCCTCCTTTCCTTGTTGGAGTAGGAGAAGGGAAGGAAGGGGGAGAGGAGGAGAAGGAAAAGGGGGGCGCCCCCCTCCCTCCTTGTCCAATTCGGACTAGAGGGGGAGGGGGCGCGGCTGCCCTGGCCGCCCCTCCTCTTCTCCCACTAAGGCCCATTAGGCCCAATATACTCCCTGGGGGTTTCGGTAACCCCCCGGTACTCCGGTAAATGTCTGAAACCTCCCGAACACTTCCGGTGTCCGAACATAGTCATCCAATATATCGATCTTTACGTCTCGACCATTTCGAGACTCCTCGTCATGTCCGTGATCATATTCAGGACTCTGAACTACCTTAGGTACATCAAAATACGAAAACTCATAATACCGATCGTCACCAAACTTTAAGCGTGCGAACCCTACGGGTTCGAGAACTATGTAGACATGAACGAGACACGTCTCCGGTCAATAACCAATAGCGGAACCTGGATGCTCATATTGGCTCCTACATATTCTATGAAGATCTTTATCGGTCAAACAGCATAACAACATACGTTGTTCCCTTTGTCATCGGTATGTTGCTTGCCCGAGATTCGATCGTCGATATCTCAATACCTAGTTCAATCTCGTTACTGGCAAGTCTCTTTACTCGTTCCGTAATTCATCATCCCACAACTAACTCATTAGTTACATTGCTTGCAAGGCTTATAGTGATGTGCATTAGCGAGAGGGCCCAGAGATACCTCTCCGACAAATCCTAATCTTGATCTATGCCAACTCAACAAACACCATCGGAGACACCTATAGAGCATCTTTATAATCACCCAGTTACATTGTGACATTTGATAGCACACAAAGTGTTCCTCCGATATACGGGAGTTGCATAATCTCATAGCCATAGGAACATGTATAAGTCATGAAGAAAGCAATAGCAACATACTAAACGATCAAGTGCTAAGCTAATGGATGGGTCATGTCAATCACATCATTCTCTAATGATGTGATCCCGTTCATCAAATGACAACTCATGTCAATTGCTAGGAAACTTAACCATCTTTGATCAACAAGCTAGTCAAGTAGAGGCATACTAGTGACACTCTGTTTGTCTATGTATTCACACATGTACTAAGTTTCCGGTTAATACAATTCTAGCATGAATAATAAACATTTATCATGAAGGAAATAAATAATAACTTTATTATTGCCTCTAGGGCATATTTCCTTCAGTCTCCCACTTGCACTAGAGTCAATAATCTAGTTCACATCGCCATGTGATTTAACACCAATAGTTTAGATCACCATGTGATTAACACCCATAGTTCACATCGTCATGTGACCAATACCCAAAGGGTTTACTAGAGTCAATAATCTAGTTCACATCGCTATGTGATTAACACCCATAGAGTACTAAGGTGTGATCATGTTTTGCTTGTGAGAGAAGTTTAGTCAATGGGTCTGCGACATTCAGAGCCGTATGTATTTTGCAAATATTCTATGTCTATAATGCTCTGCACTGAGCTACTCTAGCTGAATGCTCCCACTTCAATATGTATCCAGATCGAGACTCAGAGTCATCCAGATCGGTGTCAAAGCTTGCATCGACGTAATTTTTTATGATGAACTCTTTATCACCTCCATAACTGAGAAATATTTCCTTAGTCCTCTAAGGATAATTTTGACCAATGTCCAGTGATTTACTCCTAGATCATTATTGTACTCCCTTGCCATACTCAGGGCAGGGTATACAATAGGTCTGGTACATAGCATGACATACTTTATAGAACCTATGGTTGAGGCATAGGGAGTGACTTTCAATCTCTCTCCATCTTCTGCCGTGGTCGAGATTTGAGTCTTACTCAACTTCATACCTAGCAACATAGGCAAGAACTCCTTCTTTGACTGTTCCATTTTGAACTATTTCAAAATCTTGTCAAGGTATGTATTCATTGAAAAAACTTATCAAGCGTCTTGACCTATCTCTATAGATCTTGATGCTCAATATGTAAGCAGCTTCACTAAGGTCTTTCTTTGAAAAACTCCTTTCAAATACTCCTTTGTGCTTTCCGGAAAATTCTACATTATTTCCGATCAACAATATGTCATTCACATATATTTATCAGAAATGATGTAGTGCTTACACTCACTTTCTTGTAAATACAGGCTTCACCGCAAGTCTGTACAAAACTATATGATTTGATCAACTCATCAAAGCGTATTCCAATTCCGAGATGCTTGCACCAGTCCATAGATGGATCGATGGAGCTTGCACATTTTGTTAGCACCTTTAGGATCGACAAAACCTTCTTGTTGCATCATATACAACTCTTCTTTAAGAAATCCATTAAGGAATGTAGTTTTGACATCCATTTGCCAGATTTCATAAAATATGGCAATTTGCTAACATGATTCGGACAGACTTAAGCATTGCTACGAGTGAGAAAATCTCATCGTCGTCAACACCTTGAACTTTTTCAAAACCCTTTTCAACAAGTCTAGCTTTGTAGATAGTAACACTACTATCAGCGTCCATCTTCCTCTTGAAGATCCATTTATTTTCTATGGCTTGCCGATCATCGGGCAAGTCAACCAAAGTCCACACTTTGTTCTCATACATGGATCCCATCTCAGATTTTATGGCCTCAAGCCATTTTGCGGAATCTGGGCTCATCATCGCGTCCTCATAGTTCGTAGGTTCGTCATGGTCAAGTAACATGACCTCCAGAACAGGATTAACATACCACTCTGGTGTGGATCTCACTCTGGTTGACCTACGAGGTTCGGTAGTAACTTGATTTGAAGTTACATGATCATCATCATTAGCTTCCTCACTAATTGGTGTAGGAGTCACAGGAACAAATTTCTGTGATGAACTACTTTCCAATAAGGGAGCAGGTACAGTTACCTCATCAAGTTCTACTTTCCTCCCACTCACTTCTTTCGAGAGAAACTCCTTCTCTAGAAAGGATCCATTCTTAGCAACTAATGTCTTGCCTTCGGATCTGTGATAGAAGGTGTACCCAACTGTCTCCTTTGGGTATCCTATGAAGACATATTTCTCCGATTTGGGTTTGAGCTTATCAGGATGAAACTTTTTCACATAAGAATCGCAACCCCAAACTTTAAGAAACGACAACTTAGGTTTCTTGCTAAACCACAGTTCATACAGTGTCGTCTCAAAGGATTTAGATGGTGCCCTTTTTAACGTGAATGCAGTTGTCTCTAATGCACAACCCCAAAATGATAGTGGTAAATCGGTAAGAGACATCATAGATTGCACCATATCTAATAAAGTACGATTATGATGTTCGGACACACCATTACGTTGTGGTGTTCCAGGTGGCGTGAATTGCGAAACTATTCCGCATTGTTTCAAATGAAGACGAAACTCGTAACTCAAATATTCTCCTCCACGATCAGATCGTAGAAACTTTATTTTCTTGTTACGATGATTTTCCACTTCACTCTGAAATTATATGAACTTTTCAGATGTTTCAGACTTATGTTTCATCAAGTAGATATACCTATATCTGCTCAAATCATCTGTGAAGGTCAGAAGATAATGATACCCTCCACGAGCCTCAACACTCATCAGATCACATACATCAGTATGTATTATTTCCAATTAGTCAGTTGCTCGCTCCATTGTTCCGGAGAACAGAGTCTTTAGTCATCTTGCCCATAAGGCATGGTTCGCAAGTATCAAGTGATTCATAATCAAGTGATTACAAAATCCCATCAGCATGGAGTTTCTTCATGCGCTTTACACCAATATGACCTAAACGGCAGTGCCACAAATAAGTTGCACTATCATTATTAACTTTGCATCTTTTGACTTCAATATTATGAATATGTGTATCCCTACGATTGAGATCCAACAAACCATTTTCATTGGGTGTATGACCATAGAAGGTTTTATTCATGTAAACAGAACAACAATTATTCTCTAACTTAATGAATAACCGAATTGCAATAAACATGATCAAATCATATTCATGCTCAACGCAAACACCAAATAACACTTGTTTAGGTTCAACACTAATCCCGAAAGTATAGGGAGTGTGCGATGATGATCATATCAATCTTGGAACTACTTCCAACACACATCGTCACCTCGTCCTTAACTAGTTTCTGTTCATTCTGCAACTCCCATTTCGAGTTACTACTCTTAGCAACTGAACCAGTATCAAATGCCGAGGGTTGCTATAAACATTAGTAAAGTACACATCAATAACATGTATATCCAATATACCTTTGTTCACTTTGCCATCCTTCTTATCCGCCAAGTATCTAGGGCAGTTCCACTTCCAGTGACCATTTCCTTTGTAGTAGAAGCACTCAGTTTCAGGCTTGGGTCTAGCTTTGGGCTTCTTCATGATAGCAGCAACTTACTTGCTGTTCTTTTTGAAGTTCCCCTTCTTCCCTTTGCCCTTTTCTTGAAACTAGTGGTCTTGTCAACCATCAACACTTGATGCTTTTCTTGATTTCTACCTTCGTTGATTTCAGCATCACGAAGAGCTTGGGAATCGTTTCCGTTATCCCTTGCATATTATAGTTCATCATGAAGTCCGAGTAACTTGGTGATAGTGACTAGAGAACTCATTCAATCACTATCTTATCTGGAAGATTAACTCCCACTTGATTCAAGTGATTGTAATACTCAGACATTCTGGGCACATGCTCACTAGATGAGCTATTCTCCTCCATTTTGTAGGCAAAGTACTTGTCAAAGGTCTCATACCTTTCGACATGGGCATGAGTCTGAAATACTAATTTCAACTCTTGGAACATCTTATATGCTCCGTGGCATTTCAAAAACGTCTTTGAAGCCCCGATTCTAAGCCGTAAAGCATGGTGCACTAAACTATCAAGTAGTTATCATATCGAGCTTGCCAAACGTTCATAACGTCTGCATTTGCTCCTGCAATCGGTCTGTCACCTAGCGGTGCATCAAGGACATAATTCTTCTGTGCAGCAATGAGGATAATCCTCAAATCACGGATCCAATCCGCATCATTACTACTAACATCTTTCAACTTAGTTTTCTGTAGGAACATATCAAAAATAAAACAGGGGAGCTAAACGCGAGCTATTGATCTACAACATAGATATGCTAATACTACCAGGACTAAGTTCATGATAAATTAAAGTTCAATTAATCAAATTAATTAAGAACTCCCACTTAGATAGACATCCCTCTAATTATCTAAGTGATCACGTGATCCATATCAACTAAACCATGTCCGATCATCACGTGAGATGGAGTAGTTTTTAATGGTGAACATCACTATGTTGACATATCTACTATATGATTCACGCTTGACCTTTCGGTCTCAGTGTTCCGAGGCCATATCTGCATATGCTAGGCTCGTCAAGTTTAACCCGAGTACTGTGCGTGTGCAAAACTGGCTTGCACCCGTTGTAGATGAACGTAGAGCTTATCACACCTGATCATCATGTGGTGTCTCGACACGACGAACTTTGGCAACGGTGCATACTCAGGGAGAACACTTTTATCTTGAAATTTAGTGAGAGATCATCTTATAATGCTACCATCAATCAAAGCAAAATAAGATGCATAAAGGATAAACATCACATGCAATCAATATAAGTGATATGATATGGCCATCATCATCTTGTGCTTGTGATCTCCATCTCCGAAGCACCATCATGATCACCATCGTCACCGGCGCGACACCTTGATCTCCATCGTAGCCTCGTTGTCATCTCCCCAACTATTGCTTCTACGACTATAGCTCCCGCTTAGTGATAAAGTAAAGAAATTACAAGGCGATTGCATTGCATACAATAAAGCGACAACCATATGGCTCCTGCCAGTTGCCGATAACTTGGTTACAAAACATGATCATCTCATATAATAAAATATAGCATCATGCCTTGACCATATCACATCAAAACGTGCCCTGCAAAAACAAGTTAGACGTCATCTACTTTGTTGTTGCAAATTTTACGTGGCTGCTACGGGCTTAGCAAGAACCGTTCTTACCTACGCATCAAAACCACAATGATAGTTTGTCAAGTTAATGCTGTTTTAGCCTACGCAAGGACCGGGCGTAGCCACACTCGGTTCAGCTAAAGTGAGAGAGACAGACACCCGCCAGTCACCTTTAAGCACGAGTGCTTGTAATGGTGAAACCAGTCTCGCGTAAGCGTACGCGTAATGTCGGTTCGGGCCGCTTCATCTCACAATACCGCTGAGCCAAAGTATGACATGGTGGTAAGCAGTATGACTTGTATCGCCCACAACTCACTTGTGTTCTACTCGTGCATATGTAAACCTGGGAATAGTTTGACATCCAAACTAAATCCAAGCCAAACTATAGGACTGCATGTCCATCATCGAAACCAAATCAAACCAAACTTTGCTGACTAGAGTCCAGACCAAACCAAACTGTATGAGCTTTTCACACAAACCAATCCAAACTGTCTCCTATTTTTGGATGGAATCCACAGATTGAAACCATAGACAAATCCATATGCACATGCGTACCTAACGGACTGGTACTCTAGTAAGAATCCTGTACTGGAATCAGCGAGCGCAACACACAGGGGAGGTAGAAGTAGAACCAGCTGATTTCACATGCCATCACGCCGCTAGTGACACCGACAAAGCAATGGCGTGTACCATGTGTCGCCCCCTTTTGCTCCTTGGCCTCTTCCTCATCCTGACGCCGCTGCTGTGTGGGTGCACCGACGGCGGGTTCAGCGTGGAGCTCATCCACCGCGACTTCCCCAGCCCCAGGTCGCCGCCTGCTTGCCGTCTTGCGGCGCTCGTACGCCGGCTCGGGCTCTCCTAACGCTGACGGCGCGGTGTCGGAGGTGATCTCAGGCACGTTCCAGTTTTTCATGTACGTCAACGTCGGCACACCGCGCACTCGGATGCTGGCCCTCGTCGACACCGGCAGCGACCTCGTGTGGCTCAGATGCACCAACGGTTCTGCATCTCCGGCACCGGCACCGCCAGCAGCAGCCGGCGGGACGATCAGCGTGTTCGACCTGTCCTCGTCGAACAGCCGTGCGGCACGTACCGGTCGGTGCGGTGCAGGTTGACCGGTCCCATCGTTGCCATGCACGTTGGGCCATGTGGTGCCGTCAGGACCTCATCTCCTGGAGCTCCAGGATGGACGCCGCTGTCGTCGCACTCTGTGCTGCGCCGAGACACCTAGGGCTTCGACCGCCGGGGACGCGCTCGCGGCAGCCTCCGCCTCTGCTAGGTGCGAACACCGGGACGAAAGTGAACTCGCAGCATGCGCTAGGCCTGCGTCGTGCGCAAGCGCGCCCCCATCCCGAAATACAGTTTGGTCGCTGGATTTGGTCTTTGACCGTGGGTTGAAACAGTCTGAAACCATTTTGTTTGTGTCCAAACCGAACCAAACTAATCCAACAATACACAAAACCCAGACCACACCAGATTACGCTAGGAGCTCAGCCCATTCAATCCAATCCAAAGACAGTCTTGTAGGAAAACCGAATTGAAACTAAAGTTTCGATCCAAACTATTCCCAGATTTATGCATATGACATCTACGCATAAAACCAGGCTCTGATACCACTGTTGGGGAACGTAGTAATTTCAAGAAAAAATATCCTACGCACACGCAAGATCATGGTGATGCATAGCAACGAGAGGGGAGAGTGTGTCCACGTACCCTCGTAGACCAAAAGCGGAAGCATTATGACAACGCAGTTGATGTAGTCGTACGTCTTCACGGCCCGACCGATCAAGCACCGAAACTACGGCACCTCCAAGTTCTAGCACACGTTCAGCTCGATGACGTCCCTCGAACTCCGATCCAGCCGAGTGTTGAGGGAGAGTTCCGTCAGCATGACGGCGTGGTGACGATCTTGATGTTCTACCGTCGCAGGGCTTCGCCTAAGCACTGCTACAATATTATCGAGGTCTATGGTGGAGGGGGGCACCGCACACGGCTAAGAGATCTCAAGGATCAATTGTTGTTGTGTCTTTGGGGTGCCCCCTGCCCTCGTATATATAGGAGCAAGGGGGGAGGCGACCGGCCTATGGAGGAGGCGCGCCAAGGGGGGAGTCCTACTCCCACCGGGAGTAGGACTCCTCCTTTCCTTGTTGGAGAAGAAAAGAGTAGGAGAGGGAGAAGGAAAAGGGGGCTGCCCCCCTTGTCCAATTCGGACCAGAGGGGGGGCGCAGACCTCCTTCCTTTTGGCCTCTCTCCTCTATTCCCGTATGGCCCAATAAGGCCCATATACTCCCCGGCGAATTCCCATAACTCTCCGGTACTCCGAAATATACCTGAATCACTCGGAACCTTTCCGAAGTCCGAATATAGTCGTCCAATATATCGATCTTTACGGCTCGACCATTTCGAGACTCCTCGGCATGTCCCCGATCTCATCCGGCACACCGAATTCCTTTGGTACATCAAAACTCATAAACTCATAATATAACTGTCATCGAATCCTTAAGCGTGCGGACCCTATGGGTTCGAGAACAATGTAGACATGACCTAGAACTATTCTCGGTCAATAACCAATAGCGGAACCTGGATGCTCATATTGGCTCCTACATATTCTGCGAAGATCTTTATCGGTCAAACCGCATAACAACATACGTTATTCCCTTTGTCATCGGTATGTTACTTGCCCGAGATTCGATCGTTGGTATCCAATACCTAGTTCAATCTCGTTACTGGCAAGTCTCTTTACTCGTTACGTAATGCATCATTCCGTAACTAACTCATTAGCTACATTGCTTGCAAGGCTTATAGTGATGTGCATTACCGAGAGGGCCCAGAGATACCTCTCCGACAATCGGAGTGACAAAACCTAATCTCGAAATACGCCAACCCAACATGTACCTTTGGAGACACCTGTAGTACTCCTTTATAATCACCCAGTTACGTTGTGACGTTTGGTAGCATCCAAAGTGTTCCTCCGGTAAATGGGAGTTGCATAATCTCACAGTTACAGGAACATGTATTAGTCATGAAGAAAGCAATAGCAATATACTAAACGATCAAGTGCTAGGCTAACGGAATGGGTCATATCAATCACATCATTCTCCTAATGATGTTTGATTAATGGGCTAGTCAAGTAGAGGCATACTAGTGACTATATGTTTGTATATGTATTCACACATGTATCATGTTTCCGGTTAATACAATTCTAGCATGAATAATAAACATTTATCATGATATGAGGAAATAAATAATAACTTTATTATTGCCTCTAGGGCATATTTACTTCAGTCTCCCACTTGCACTAGAGTCAATAATCTAGATTACACAGTAATGATTCTAACACCCATGGAGTCTTGGTGCTGATCATGTTTTGCTCGTGGAAGAGGCTTAGTCAATGGGTCTGCAACATTCAGATCCGTATGTATCTTGAAAAATCTCTATGTCTCCCACCTGGACTTGGTCCCGGATAGCTCTTTCTCACCTCCATATACGAGAAACATATCCTTAGTCCTTTTCAGGTATTTCAGGATGTTCTTGACCGCTGTCCAGTGATCCACTCCTGGATTACTTTGGTACCTTCCTGCCAAGCTTATTGCTAAGCACACGTCAGGTCTGGTACACAGCATTGCATACATGATAGAGCCTATGGCTGAAGCATAGGGAACATCTTTCATTTTCTCTCTATCTTCTGCTGTGGTCGGGCATTGAGTTTGACTCAACTTCACACCTTGTAGTACGGGCAAGAACCCTTTCTTTGCCTGATCCATTTTGAACTTTTTCAAAACTTTATCAAGGTATGTGCTTTGTGAAAGTCCAATTAAGCGTCTTGATCTATCTCTATAAATCTTGATGCCCAATATATAAGCAGCTTCACCGAGGTCTTTCATAGAAAAACTTTTATTCAAGTATCCCTTTATGCTATCCAGAAATTCTATATCATTTCCAATTAATAATATGTCATCTACATATAATATCAGAAATGCTACAGAGCTCCCACTCACTTTCTTGTAAATACAGGCTTCTCCAAAAGTCTGTATAAACCATATGCTTTGATCACACTATCAAAGCGTTTATTCCAACTCCGAGATGCTTGCACCAGTCCATAAATGGATCGCTGGAGCTTGCACACTTTGTTAGCACCTTTTGGATCAACAACACCTTCTGGCTGCATCATATACAACTCTTCTTCCAGAAATCCATTCAAGAATGCAGTTTTGACATCCATTTGCCAAATTTCATAATCATAAAATGCAGCAATTGCTAACATGATTCGGACAGACTTAAGCATCGCTACGGGTGAGAAAGTCTCATCGTAGTCAACCCCTTGAACTTGTCGAAAACCTTTTGCAACAAGTTGAGCTTTATAGACAGTTATATTACCATCAGCGTCAGTCTTCTTCTTAAAAATCCATTTATTCTCAATGGCTTGCCGATCATCGGGCAAGTCAACCAAAGTCCATACTTTGTTCTCATACATGGATCCCATCTCAGATTTCATGGCCTCTAGCCATTTTGCGGAATCTGGGCTCATCATCGCTTCCTCATAGTTCGTAGGTTCATCATGGTCAAGTAACATGACTTCCAGAATAGGATCACCGTACCACTCTGGTGCGGATCTTACTCTGGTAGACCTACGAGGTTCAGTAGAAATTTGATCTGAAGTTTCATGATCAATATCATTAGCTTCCTCACTGATTGGTTTAGTTGTCACAGGAACCGGTTCTTGTGATGAACTACTTTCCAATAAGGGAGCAGGTACAGTTACCTCATCAAGTTCTACTTTCCTCCCACTCACTTCTTTCGAGAGAGACTCCTTCTCTAGAAAGGATCCGAATTTTGCAACGAAAATCTTGCCTTCAGATCTGTGATAGAATGTGTACCCAACAATCTCTTTTGGGTATCCTATGAAGACACATTTCTCTGATTTGGGTTCGAGCTTATCTGGTTGAAGTTTCTTCACATAAGCATCGCAGCCCGAAACTTTAAGAAACGACAACTTTGGTTTCTTTCCAAACCACAGTTCATGAGGCGTCGTCTCAACGGATTTTGATGGTGCCCTATTTAACGTGAATGCGGCCGTCTCTAAAGCATAACCCCAAAACAATAGCGGTAAATCAGTAAGAGACATCATAGATCGCACCATATCTAGTAAAGTATGATTACGATGTTCGGACACACCATTTCGTTGTGGTGTTCCGGGAGGCGTGAGTTGCGAAACTATTCCGCTTTGTTTCAAATGTAAACCAAACTCGTAACTCAAATATTCTCCTCCACGATCAGATCGTAGAAATTTTATTTTCTTGTTACGATGATTTTCCACTTCACTCTGAAATTCTTTGAACTTTTCAAATGTTTCAGACTTGTGTTTCATTAAGTAGATATACCCATATCTGCTCAAATCATCTGTGAATGTGAGAAAATAACGATACCCGCCGCGAGCCTCAACATTCATTGGACCACAAACATCAGTATGTATGATTTCCAACAAATCAGTTGCTTGCTCCATAGTTCTGGAGAACGGCGTTTTAGTCATCTTGCCCATGAGGCATGGTTCGCAAGTACCAAGTGATTCATAATCAAGTGATTCCAAAAGCCCATCACTATGGAGTTTCTTCATGCGCTTTACACCGATATGACCTAAATGGCAGTGCCACAAATAAGTTGCACTATCATTATCAACTCTGCATCTATTGGTTTCAACACTATGAATATGTGTATCACTACTATCGAGATTCAATAAAAATAGACCACTCTTCAAGGGTGCATGACCATAAAAGATATTACTCATATAAATAGAACAACCATTATTCTCTGACTTAAATGAATAACCGTCTCGCATCAAACAAGATCCAGATATAATGTTCATGCTCAACGCTGGCACCAAATAACAATTATTTAGGTCTAAAACTAATCCCGATGGTAGATGTAGAGGTAGCGTGCCGACCGCGATCACATCGACTTCGGAACCATTTCCCACGCGCATCGTCACCTCGTCCTTAGCAAATCTTCGCTTAATCCGTAGCCCCTGTTTCGAGTTGCAAATATTAGCAACAGAACCAGTATCAAATACTCAGGTACTACTGCGAGCATTAGTAAGGTACACATCAATAACATGTATATCACATATACCTTTGTTCACCTTGCCATCCTTCTTATCCGCCAAATACTTGGGGCAGTTCCGCTTCCAGTGTCCAGTCTGCTTGCAGTAGAAGCACTCAGTCTCAGGCTTAGGTCCAGACTTGGGTTTCTTCTCTTGAGCAGAAACTTTTTGTTGTTCTTCTTGAAGTTCCCCTTCTTCTTCCCTTTGCCCTTTTTCTTGAAACTGGTGGTCTTGTTAACCATCAACACTTGATGCTCCTTCTTGATTTCTACCTCCGCGGCTTTTAGCATTGCGAAGAGCTCGGGAATAGTCTTGTCCATCCCTTGCATATTATAGTTCATCACGAAGCTCTTGTAGCTTGGTGGCAGTGATTGAAGAATTCTGTCAATGACACTATCATCAGGAAGATTAACTCCCAGTTGAATCAAGTGATTATTATACCCAGACATTTTGAGTATGTGTTCACTGACAGAACTATTCTCCTCCATTTTGCAGCTATAGAACTTATTGGAGACTTCATATCTCTCAATCCGGGCATTTGCTTGAAATATTAACTTCAACTCCTGGAACATCTCATATGCTCCATGACGTTCAAAACATCGTTGAAGACCCGGTTCTAAGCCGTAAAGCATGGCACACTGAACTATCGAGTAGTCATCAGCTTTGCTCTGCCAGACGTTCTTAACGTCGTCAGTTGCATCAGCAGCAGGCTTAGCACCCAGCGGTGCTTCCAGGACGTAATTCTTCTGTGCAGCAATGAGGATAATCCTCAGGTTACGGACCTAGTCTGTGCAATTTCTACCATCATCTTTCAACTTTGCTTTCTCAAGGAACGCATTAAAATTCAACGGAACAACAGCACGAGCCATCTATCTACAACAAACATAGACAAGCAAAAATACTATCAGGTACTAAGTTCATGATAAATTTAAGTTCAATTAATCATATTACTTAAGAACTCCCACTTAGATAGACATCCCTCTAATCCTCTAAGTGATTACGTGATCCATATCAACTACACCATGTCCGATCGTCACGTGAGATGGAGTAGTTTCAACAGGTGAACATCAATATGTTGATCATATCTACTATATGATTCACGCTCGACCTTTCGGTCTCCGTGTTCCAAGGCCATATCTGTTATATGCTAGGCTCGTCAAGTTTAACCTGAGTATTCCGCGTGTGCAACTGTTTTGCACCCGTTGTATTTGAACGTAGAGCCTATCACACCCGATCATCACGTGGTGTCTCAGCACGAAGAACTTTCGCAACGGTGCATACTCAGGGAGAACACTTCTTGATAATTTAGTGAGAGATCATCTTAAAATGCTACCGTCAATCAAAGCAAGATAAGATGCATAAAGGATAAACATCACATGCAATCAATATAAGTGATATGATATGGCCATCATCATCTTGTGCTTGTGATCTCCATCTTCGAAGCACCGTCGTGATCACCATCGTCACCGGCGCGACACCTTGATCTCCATCGTAGCATCGTTGTCGTTACGCCATCTATTGCTTCTATGACTATCGCTACCGCTTAGTGATAAAGTAAAGCAATTACAGGGCGTTTGCATTTCATACAATAAAGCGACAACCATATGGCTCCTGCCAGTTGCCGATAACTTCGGTTACAAAACATGATCATCTCATACAATAAAATATAGCATCACATCTTGACCATATCACATCACAACATGCCCTGCAAAAACAAGTTAGACGTCCTCTACTTTGTTGTTGCAAATTTTACGTGGCTGCTACGGGCTTAGCAAGAACCGTTCTTACCTACGCATCAAAACCACAACGATAGTTCGTCAAGTTAATGTTGTTTTAACCTTCGCAAGGACCAGGCGTAGCCACACTCGGTTCAGCTAAAGTGAGAGAGACAGACACCCACCAGTCACCTTTAAGCACGAGTGCTTGTAACGGTGAAACCAGTCTCGCGTAAGCGTACGCGTAATGTCGGTCCGGGCCGCTTCATCTCACAATACCGCTGAGCCAAAGTATGACATGCTGGTAAGCAGTATGACTTGTATCGCCCACAACTCACTTGTGTTCTACTCGTGCATGTGACATCTACGCATAAAACCAGGCTCTTATACCACTGTTGGGGAACGTAGTAATTTCAAGAAAAAATATCCTACGCACACGCAAGATCATGGTGATGCATAGCAACGAGAGGGGAGAGTGTGTCCACGTACCCTCGTAGACCGAAAGCGGAAGCGTTATGACAACGCGGTTGATGTAGTCGTACGTCTTCACGGCCCGACCGATCAAGCACCAAAACTACGGCACCTCCGAGTTCTAGCACACGTTCAGCTCGATGACGTCCCTCGAACTCCGATCCAGCTGAGTGTCGAGGGAGAGTTCCGTCAGCACGACGGCGTGGTGACGATCTTGATGTTCTACCGTCGCAGGGCTTCGCCTAAGCACTGCTACAATATTATCGAGGTCTATGGTGGAGGGGGGCACCGCACACGGCTAAGAGATCTCAAGGATCAATTGTTGTTGTGTCTTTGGGGTGCCCTCCTGCCCCTGTATATATAGGAGCAAGGGGGGAGGTGGCCGGCCTATGGAGGAGGCGCGCCAAGGGAGGAGTCCTACTCCCACCGGGAGTAGGACTCCTCCTTTCCTTGTTGGAGAAGAAAAGAGGAGGAGAGGGAGAAGGAAAAGGGGGCTGCCCCCCTTGTCCTATTCGAACCAGAGAGGGGGCGCAGACCTCCTTCCTTTTGGCCTCTCTCCTCTATTCCCGTATGGCCCAATAAGGCTCATATACTCCCCGGCGAATTCCCGTAACTCTCCGGTACTCTGAAAAATACCTGAATCACTCGGAACCTTTCCGAAGTCCGAATATAGTCGTCCAATATATCGATCTTTACGTCTCGACCATTTCGAGACTCCTCGTCATGTCCCCGATCTCATCCGGGACACCGAATTCCTTTGGTAATCAAAACTCATAAACTCATAATATAACTGTCATCGAAACCTTAAGCGTGCGGACCCTACGGGTTCGAGAATAATGTAGACATGGCCTAGAACTATCATCGGTCAATAACCAATAGCGGAACCTGGATGCTCATATTGGCTCCTACATATTCTGCGAAGATCTTTATCGGTCAAACCGCATAACAACATACGTTATTCCCTTTGTCATCGGTATGTTACTTGCCCGAGATTCGATCGTTGGTATCCAATACCTAGTTCAATCTCGTTACTGGGAAGTCTCTTTACTCGTTACGTAATGCATCATTCCGTAACTAACTCATTAGCTACATTGCTTGCAAGGCTTATAGTGATGTGCATTACCGAGAGGGCCCAGAGATATCTCTCCGACAATCGGAGTGACAAAACCTAATATCGAAATACGCCAACCCAACATGTACCTTTGGAGACACCTGTAGTACTCCTTTATAATCACCCAGTTACGTTGTGACGTTTGGTAGCACCCAAAGTGTTCCTCCGGTAAATGGGAGTTGCATAATCCCATAGTTACAGGAACATGTATAAGTCATGAAGAAAGCAATAGCAATATACTAAACGATCAAGTGCTAGGCTAACGGAATGGGTCATGTCAATCACATCATTCTCCTAATGATGTGATCCCATTAATCAAATGACAACACATGTCTATGGTTAGGAAACATAACCATCTTTGATTAATGAGCTAGTCAAGTAGAGGCATACTAGTGACTATATGTTTGTCTATGTATTCACACATGTATCATGTTTCCGGTTAATACAATTCTAGCATGAATAATAAACATTTATCATGATATGAGGAAATAAATAATAACTTTATTATTGCCTCTAGGGCATATTTCCTTCAGTCTCCCACTTGCACTAGAGTCAATAATCTAGATTACACAGTAATGATTCTAACACCCATGGAGTCTTGGTGCTGATCATGTTTTGCTCGTGGAAGAGGCTTAGTCAATGGGTCTGCAACATTCAGATCCGTATGTATCTTGCAAATCTCTATGTCTCCCACCTGGACTTGGTCCCGGATGGAATTGAAGCGTCTCTTGATGTGCTTGGTCCTCTTGTGAAATCTGGATTCCTTTGCCAAGGCAATTGCACCAGTATTGTCACAGAAGATCTTCATTGGTCCCGATGCACTAGGTATGACACCTAGATCGGAAATGAACTCCTTCATCCAGACTCCTTCATTTGCTGCTTCCGAAGCAGCTATGTACTCCGCTTCACATGTAGATCCCGCCACGACGCTTTGTTTAGAACTGCACCAACTTACAGCTCCACCGTTTAATAAAAACACGTATCCGGTTTGCGATTTAGAATCGTCCGGATCAGTGTCAAAGCTTGCATCGACGTAACCATTTACGACTAGCTCTTTGTCACCTCCATATACGAGAAACATATCCTTAGTCCTTTTCAGGTATTTCAGGATGTTCTTGACCGCTGTCCAGTGATCCACTCCTGGATTACTTTGGTACCTTCCTGCCAAGCTTATTGCTAAGCACACGTCAGGTCTGGTACACAGCATTGCATACATGATAGAGCCTATGGCTGAAGCATAGGGAACATCTTTCATTTTCTCTCTATCTTCTGCTGTGGTCGGGCATTGAGTCTGACTCAACTTCACACCTTGTAGTACGGGCAAGAACCCTTTCTTTGCCTGATCCATTTTGAACTTTTTCAAAACTTTATCAAGGTATGTGCTTTGTGAAAGTCCAATTAAGCGTCTTGATCTATCTCTATAAATCTTGATGCCCAATATATAAGCAGCTTCACCGAGGTCTTTCATAGAAAAACTTTTATTCAAGTATCCCTTTATGCTATCCAGAAATTCTATATCATTTCCAATTAATAATATGTCATCTACATATAATATCAGAAATGCTACAGAGCTCCCACTCACTTTCTTGTAAATACAGGCTTCTCCAAAAGTCTGTATAAAGCCATATGCTTTGATCACACTATCAAAGCGTTTATTCCAACTCCGAGATGCTTGCACCAGTCCATAAATGGATCGCTGGAGCTTGCACACTTTGTTAGCACCTTTTGGATCAACAAAACCTTCTGGTTGCATCATATACAACTCTTCTTCCAGAAATCCATTCAAGAATGCAGTTTTGACATCCATTTGCCAAATTTCATAATCATAAATGCAGCAATTGCTAACATGATTCAGACAGACTTAAGCATCGCTACGGGTGAGAAAAAGTCTCATCGTAGTCAACCCCTTGAACTTGTCGAAAACCTTTTGCAACAAGTCGAGCTTTATAGACAGTTACATTACCATCATCGTCAGTCTTCTTCTTAAAAATCCATTTATTCTCAATGGTTTGCCGATCATCGGGCAAGTCAACCAAAGTCCATACTTTGTTCTCATACATGGATCCCATCTCAGATTTCATGGCCTCTAGCCATTTTGCGGAATCTGGGTTCATCATCGCTTCCTCATAGTTCGTAGGTTCATCATGGTCAAGTAACATGACTTCCAGAATAGGATTACCGTACCACTCTGGTGCGGATCTTACTCTGGTAGACCTACGAGGTTCAGTAGAAACTTGATCTGAAGCTTCATGATCAATATCATTAGCTTCCTCACTGATTGGTGTAGTTGTCACAGGAACCGGTTCTTGTGATGAACTACTTTCCAATAAGGGAGCAGGTACAGTTACCTCATCAAGTTCTACTTTCCTCCCACTCACTTCTTTCGAGAGAAACTCCTTCTCTAGAAAGGATCCGAATTTTGCAACGAAAAATCTTGCCTTCAGATCTGTGATAGAAGGTGTACCCAACAGTCTCTTTTGGGTATCCTATGAAGACACATTTCTCCGATTTGGGTTCGAGCTTATCTGGTTGAAGTTTCTTCACATAAGCATCGCAGCCCCAAACTTTAAGAAACGACAACTTTGGTTTCTTGCCAAACCACAGTTCATGAGGCGTCGTCTCAACGGATTTTGATGGTGCCCTATTAACGTGAATGCGGCCGTCTCTAAAGCATAACCCCAAAACGATAGCGGTAAATCAGTAAGAGACATCATAGATCGCACCATATCTAGTAAAGTACGATTACGACGTTCGGACACACCATTTCGTTGTGGTGTTCCGGGTGGCGTGAGTTGCGAAACTATTCCGCATTGTTTCAAATGTAAACCAAACTCGTAACTCAAATATTCTCCTCCACGATCAGATCGTAGAAATTTTATTTTCTTGTTACGATGATTTTCCACTTCACTCTGAAATTCTTTGAACTTTTCAAATGTTTCAGACTTGTGTTTCATTAAGTAGATATACCCATATCTGCTCAAATCATCTGTGAATGTGAGAAAATAACGATACCCGCCGCGAGCCTCAACATTCATTGGACCACAAACATCAGTATGTATGATTTCCAACAAATCAGTTGCTCGCTCCATAGTTCCGGAGAACGGCGTTTTAGTCATCTTGCCCATGAGGCACGGTTCGCAAGTACCAAGTGATTCATAATCAAGTGATTCCAAAAGCCCATCAGTATGGAGTTTCTTCATGCGCTTTACACCGATATGACCTAAACGGCAGTGCCACAAATAAGTTGCACTATCATTATCAACTCTGCATCTTTTGGTTTCAACACTATGAATATGTGTATCACTACTATCGAGATTCAATAAAAATAGACCACTCTTCAAGGGTGCATGACCATAAAAGATATTACTCATATAAATAGAACAACCATTATTCTCTGACTTAAATGAATAACCGTCTCGCATCAAACAAGATCCAGATATAATGTTCATGCTCAACGCTGGCACCAAATAACAATTATTTAGGTCTAAAACTAATCCCGATGGTAGATGTAGAGGTAGCGTGCCGACCGCGATCACATCGACTTTGGAACCATTTCCCACGCGCATCGTCACCTTGTCCTTAGCCAATCTTCGCTTAATCCGTAGTCCTGTTTCGAGTTGCAAATATTAGCAACAGAACCAGTATCAAATACCCAGGTACTACAGCGAGCATTAGTAAGGTACACATCAATAACATGTATATCACATATACCTTTGTTCACCTTGCCATCCTTCTTATCCGCCAAATACTTGGGCAGTTCCGCTTCCAGTGTCCAGTCTGCTTGCAGTAGAAGCACTCAGTCTCAGGCTTAGGTCCAGACTTGGGTTTCTTCTCTTGAGCAGAAACTTTTTGTTGTTCTTCTTGAAGTTCCCCTTCTTCTTCCTTTGCCCTTTTTCTTGAAACTGGTGGTCTTGTTAACCATCAACACTTGATGCTCCTTCTTGATTTCTACCTCCGCGGCTTTTAGCATTGCGAAGAGCTCGGGAATAGTCTTGTCCATCCCTTGCATATTATAGTTCATCACGAAGCTCTTGTAGCTTGGTGGCAGTGATTGAAGAATTCTGTCAATGACACTATCATCAGGAAGATTAACTCCCAGTTGAATCAAGTGATTATTATACCCAGACATTTTGAGTATGTGTTCAATGACAGAACTATTCTCCTCCATCTTGCAGCTATAGAACTTATTGGAGACTTCATATCTCTCAATCCGGGCATTTGCTTGAAATATTAACTTCAACTCCTGGAACATCTCATATGCTCCATGACGTTCAAAACGTTGTTGAAGACCCGATTATAAGCCGTAAAGCATGGCACACTGAACTATCGAGTAGTCATCAGCTTTGCTCTGCCAGACGTTCTTAACGTCGTCAGTTGCATCAGCAGCAGGCCTGACACCCAGCGGTGCTTCCAGGACGTAATTCTTCTGTGCAGCAATGAGGATAATCCTCAGGTTACGGACCCAGTCCGTGTAATTGCTGCCATCATCTTTCAACTTTGCTTTCTCAAGGAACGCATTAAAATTCAACGGAACAACAGCACGAGCCATCTATCTACAACAAACATAGACAAGCAAAATACTATCAGGTACTAAGTTCATGATAAATTTAAGTTCAATTAATCATATTACTTAAGAACTCCCACTTAGATAGACATCCCTCTAATCCTCTAAGTGATTACGTGATCCATATCAACTACACCATGTCCGATCGTCACGTGAGATGGAGTAGTTTCAACAGTGAACATCAATATGTTGATCATATCTACTATATGATTCACGCTCGACCTTTCGGTCTCCGTGTTCCGAGGCCATATCTGTTATATGCTAGGCTCGTCAAGTTTAACCTGAGTATTCCGCGTGTGCAACTATTTTGCACCCGTTGTATTTGAACGTAGAGCCTATCACACCCGATCATCACGTGGTGTCTCAGCACGAAGAACTTTCGCAACGGTGCATACTCAGGGAGAACACTTCTTGATAATTTTAGTGAGAGATCATCTTAAAATGCTACCGTCAATCAAAGCAAGATAAGATGCATAAAGGATAAACATCACATGCAATCAATATAAGTGATATGATATGGCCATCATCATCTTGTGCTTGTGATCTCCATCTTCGAAGCACCGTCGTGATCACCATCGTCACCGGCGCGACACCTTGATCTCCATCGTAGCATTGTTGTCGTTACGCCATCTATTGCTTCTACGACTATCGCTACCGCTTAGTGATAAAGTAAAGCAATTATAGGGCGTTTGCATTTCATACAACAAAGCGACAACCATATGGCTCCTGCCAGTTGCCGATAACTTCGGTTACAAAACATGATCATCTCATACAATAAAATATAGCATCACGTCTTGACCATATCACATCACAACATGCCCTGCAAAAACAAGTTAGACGTCCTCTACTTTGTTGTTGCAAATTTTACGTGGCTGCTACGGGCTTAGCAAGAACCGTTCTTACCTACGCATCAAAACCACAACGATAGTTCATAAAGTTAATGCTGTTTTAACCTTCGCAAGGACCGGGCGTAGCCACACTCGGTTCAGCTAAAGTGAGAGAGACAGACACCCGCCAGTCACCTTTAAGCACGAGTGCTTGTAACGGTGAAACTATTCTCGCGTAAGCGTACGCGTAATGTCGGTCCGGGCCGCTTCATCTCACAATACTGCTGAGCCAAAATATGACATGCTGGTAAGCAGTATGACTTGTATCGCCCACAACTCACTTGTGTTCTACTCGTGCAAATGACATCTACGCATAAAATCAGGCTCTGATACCACTGTTGGGGAACATAGTAATTTCAAGAAAAAATATCCTACGCACACGCAAGATCATGGTGATGCATAGCAACGAGAGGGGAGAGTGTGTCCACGTACCCTCATAGACCGAAAGCGGAAGCGTTATGATAACGCGGTTGATGTAGTCGTACGTCTTCATGGCCCGACCGATCAAGCACCGAAACTATGGCACCTCCGAGTTCTAGCACACGTTCAGCTCGATGACGTCCCTCGAACTTCGATCCAGCCGAGTGTCGAGGGAGAGTTCCGTCAGCACGACGGCGTGGTGATGATCTTGATGTTCTACCGTCGCAGGGCTTCGCCTAAGCACTGCTACAATATTATTGAGGTCTATGGTGGAGGGGGGCACCGCACACGGCTAAGAGATCTCAAGGATCAATTGTTGTTGTGTCTTTGGGGTGCCCCCCTGCCCCCGTATATATAGGAGCAAGGGGGGAGACGGCCGGCCTATGGAGGAGGCGCGCCAAGGGGGGAGTCCTACTCCCACCGGGAGTAGGACTCCTCTTTCCTTATTGGAGAAGAAAAGAGGAGGAGAGGGAGAAGGAAAAGGGGGCTGCCCCCCTTGTCCAATTCGGACCAGAGGGGGGGCGCAGGCCTCCTTCCTTTTGGCCTCTCTCCTCTATTCCCGTATGGCCCAATAAGGCCCATATACTCCCCGGCGAATTCCCGTAACTCTCCGGTACTCCAAAAAATACCCGAATCACTCGGAACCTTTCCGATATCGAAATATAGGCTTCCAATATATCGATCTTTATGTCTCGACCATTTCGAGACTCCTCGTCATGTCCCGATCACATCCGGGACTCCGAACATCCTTCGGTACATCAAAACTTATAAACTCATAATAAAACTGTCATCGAAACCTTAAGCGTGCGGACCCTACGGGTTCGAGAACTATGTAGACATGACCTAGAACTATTCTCGGTCAATAACCAATAGCGGAACCTGGATGCTCATATTGGCTCCTACATATTCTACGAAGATCTTTATCGGTCAAACCGCATAACAACATACGTTGTTCCCTTTGTCATCGGTATGTTACTTGCCCGAGATTCGATCGTCGGTATCCAATACCTAGTTCAATCTCGTTACTGGCAAGTCTCTTTACTCGTTACGTAATGCATCATTCCGTAACTAACTCATTAGCTACATTGCTTGCAAGGCTTATAGTGATGTGCATTACCGAGAGGGCCCAGAGATACCGCTCCGACAATCGGAGTGACAAAACCTAATCTCAAAATACGCCAACCCAACATGTACCTTTGGAGACACCTGTAGTATTCCTTTATAATCACCCAGTTACGTTGTGACGTTTGGTAGCACCCAAAGTGTTCCTCCGGTAAATGGGAGTTGCATAATCCCATAGTTACAGGAACATGTATAAGTCATGAAGAAAGCAATAGCAATATACTAAACGATCAAGTGCTAGGCTAACGAAATGGGTCATGTCAATCACATCATTCTCCTAATGATGTGATCCCATTAATCAAATGACAACTAATGTCTATGGTTAGGAAACATAACCATCTTTGATTAATGAGCTAGTCAAGTAGAGGCATACTAGTGACTATATATTTGTCTATGTATTCACACATGTATCATGTTTCCGGTTAATACAATTCTAGCATGAATAATGAACATTTATCATGATATGAGGAAATAAATAATAACTTTATTATTGCCTCTAGGGCATATTTCCTTCACGAATTGTCATCTAATTATCGATCTTTCGTCTCGACCTTCGAGACCCTATGGCCGTTAACCATGTCTGTAACTCTCGATTCATCCGACATCCGAATATCCAAATTCGGTCCAATATATCGATCTAGCAGAACCTTTCGAGACTCTCGTAAATATGTCGATCAGCTCACTTGGTCACTCAAAACTTAAATCATAATTACGTTATCGGTTAACCGCTACGGGTTCGAGAACTATGTAGACATGGACGAGACACGTTTCCGGTCAATAACCAATAGCGGAACCTGGATGCTCATATTGGTTCCACATATTCTACGAAGATCTTTATCGGTCAAACCGCATAAACAACATTACGTTATGCCCTTTGTTATCGGGATATGTTAACTTGCCCGAGATTCTGATCGGTCGGTATCTCTTCAATAGCCCTAGTTTCAATCTCGTTACCGGCAAGTCTGCTTTTACTCGTTCCGTAATGCATCCATTCCCGCAACTAACTCATAGACACATCTTGCTTGAAGGCTTATAGTTGATAGTGCATTACCGCAGGAGGGCCCAGAAGATACCTCTCGCGACAATCGGAGTGACAAATCTTAATCTTGATCTATGCCAACTCAACAAACACCATCAGAGACACCTGTAGAGCATCTTTATAATCACCCAGTTACGTTGTGACGTTTGATAGCACACAAAGTGTTCCTCCATTATTCGGGAGTTGCATAATCTCATAGTCATAGGAACATGTATAAGTCATGAAGAAAGCAATAGCAATATACTAAACGATCAAGTGCTAAGCTAACGGATGGGTCATGTCAATCACATCATTCTCTAATGATGTGATCCCATTCATCAAATAACAACTCATGTCAATTGCTAGGAAACTTAACCATCTTTGATCAACGAGCTAGTCAAATAGAGGCATACTAGTGACACTCTGTTTGTCTATGTATTCACACATGTACTAAGTTTAATACAATTCTAGCATGAATAATAAATATTTATCATGAAATAAGGAAATAAATAATAACTTTATTATTGCCTCTAGGGCATATTTCCTTCAAATTGAGCATTGAGTAATCTATAGAGGATATGGTCGCAGTCCTCATCAAGCCCTAACCATATGCACTTCGCAACGCCCGGACTACGGAGCTTAAGCAGTTGTTCCCTGCTAGGGTCATATTTCTAGCCACCTATCGGAGGAAGATTTGTATCTTAGTAGGGAAATGAGCCTTTTCATTGCAGCTACCAATGATGGGGTTATGTACCTAGGGTGGGGTCATGGACCTGATCCAAGTAACTTACCCTAGGACATCCTTAGAAGAGGTCGCCTTCCAGTCGACCAACGAGGATTCACTCGACTGGCCTGAAGGACTCGACCACGAAGACCCACTCGACCACCAGGAGGTCAAGAGGCACTCTGCACTGCAACGGCCTGTAATCAAGTAGACTTTATGATAGTAAAGGCCTTTATGTGGGGCGTTACCAGTAACGTCCCAGACTTAACTCACCTTAAACCCTATCCTACGTGGGCGGGCTGGGGTCCTGGCGCACTCTATATAAGCCCCCCCCCTCCACAGGCAGAGGGGTTCGGCACCTTGTAGTTCATACACTCATAATCCACTCGACCGCCTCCGGGCTCCGAGACATAGGGCTGTTACTTCTTCCGAGAAGGGCCTGAACTCGTACATCCTTTGTGCTTACAACCTCTCCATAGCTAGGACCTTGCCTCTCCATACCTACCCCCCACTCTACTGTCAGGCTTAGAACCACGACAGTTGGCGCCCACCCTGGGGCAGGTGTTTTAGCGATTTTGTGGAGAAGTTGTGATTCTTCCGAGTACTTTCATCATGGTGTCTGCTGGAGTTTTGGTCGAGGGTCAAGAGATCCGTCTCGGCACTCTCACCTTCATCGCCGACGACTCCGCATGGCTCCAAGAGGCTCCACTCGACGTAGATGCGCTCCCCGTCCGCGGTGCGACGCATTTTCGTGCATGTGTCCGCGGCGTTCTGCTGCGGCAACCGTCGACCCAGTATCGGTCGGCTCCTCCATCGTCCACCCTCCCGGTCTCCCGCCAGCGCAAGCGCTCAGGCCGGTCGAGGCTTCAGCGATGGGTGAGTCACGCGGTGGCTCGCCAATCGGCCACTACCCAAGTTGCGGCAATCGAGCCCAACGAATCTCTCTACGGCTTGTTCGATCAGTCGACTGGCTCCGTAGAGACTGCATCCGAGTGCGGAAGCAGTGATCCAGTGGCGGAAATCTTGATGGTCGACGGGCCCCACAGCCCTCCTGGCTTCGCCCGTGGTGGTGGAGCAGGTGATGGCGGCGACCCTGCACGAGGCTACGAAGAGTACCGGCCCGAGCCACTCGACTCTCTGCAAAGAGAGGAACTTCATCGCAGGAACGAGGATCCCCTGCGCATTCCCATCGCAGGCGAAACCCCCGAGGCTCGTGCCTTGGAGGAGGCGCGTCTGGCCAATTTGGCCGAGCGCACTCGACTGGAGAACCTTCAGCAAGCACTCGACGAGCGCGCGCGGCAACGAGTTCCCGACACCAGTCGACGTCAACTCTTCCCGCCGACTCAGGTATATCGAACCCCAATTCAGAATTTAGCAGCTGCGGCCCGTATAGCAGAGTCCATCCAGCCTTCGCAGTCGGAAGCTGGCAGAGGTTTGCTGCAGATCAGGGATCTGCTCCGGGCAGCGGGAGATCAGAATTCAGCCGTGTCTCAGTCGCGCAACAGAATTCACAGTCGATCCGTCACTGTGAATACGGTTCAGTCGGCTCACAGCCCCAGATCGCCTCCGCGGCGCGAAGGGCGTGAGAATCGGCGAGATCAATATGGCGACAGACTCGACCGAGATGATAGGCGTCGAGTGCCCTATTCCCCTCCGAGGGGTGGGTCTTACGCTCCTCGGCAGCCAGATGATAGGCGTCAGTACAGTACAGGGCGTAGGGTTCTAGTTGACCCCAGAGAGCCAGGCTTCGACACGCGATCCATTATCGTGCAAGGGTTGGTCGACCGGAACAGAGCCCATCGAGGCGCACTCGACAGAGATGTACCCACAAGCAGTCGAGTGCATGTTTCTGGTCCTGAATGTTTCAGCAGAGCTATCAGAGCCGCAGTTATCCCCCCAATTTCAGGTTGGCAACAGGAGTCAGCAAGTTCACTGGTGAGTCTAAGCCTGAAACTTGGCTTGAAGACTACCGAGTGGCAGTTCAGATTGGTGGTGGGAACGACGAGGTGGCCATGAAGCATTTGCCCCTCATGTTGGAAGGTTTTGCCAGGGCATGGTTGACTCAATTACCTCCTAGCAGCATTTACACTTGGGAAGATCTATCCCGAGTGTTCATCAGAACGTTTGAAGGGACTTGCAAGCGACCAGCTGGATTGACAGAGTTGCAAGTCTGCGTGTAGAAAACTAATGAGACTCTCAGAGAGTATATTCAGAGGTGGATCACTTTGCACCACACTGTAGAGAATGTGTCCGATCATCAGGCAGTCTGCGCCTTCAAAGATGGTGTCAAGAACAGAGAACTGAGTTTGAAATTTGGTCGAACCGGTGACATGACCTTGAGTCGGATGATGGAGATTGCTACCAAGTACGCCAACGGCGAAGAAGAAGACCGACTCCGAAGCGGCAAGCACAAGCCGAGTCAGTCGGAAAAAGGAAACACCAGTCGGAAACAGAAGCGGAAGGCTGAACCGGCAGCTCCTGGAGAGGCTCTGGCCGTGACTCAAGGAAAGTTTAAGGGGAAACCAAAAGGATCCTGGAACCCCAAGAAGGTAAAGGATAAAGAAGGGAACGACGTGATGGACATGCCATGTCACATTCACACGAAGAAAGACGAAGAGGGGACTATCATTTACCCAAAGCACACCACTCGCCAATGTCGACTCCTGATCCAGCAGTTTCAGGGAAAACAGTCTAAGGACAAGGAGAAGGAGTTGGACAAGGCCGAAGACAAAGAGGACAGTGAGGGAGGATATCCGCATATCAACTCCACTCTGATGATCTTTGCAGATGTGGAAAGCAGAAGTCGACTGAAAGTGATTAACCGAGAGGTGAACATGGTTGCCCCAGCAAAGGCAAGTTATCTGAAGTGGTCTCAAACACCCATCACATTCGACCAATCTGATCACCCGACTCATATTGCCACCCCTGGGAGGCAAGCTTTGGTGGTCGATCCAGTTGTCGAAGGCACTCGACTGACAAAGGTGCTGATGGATGGTGGAAGTGGGCCGAATCTGTTATATGCAGACACATTGAAAGGTATGGGCATTCCGATGTCCCGACTGAGCACTAGTAACATGAGCTTTCATGGAGTTATACCAGGGAAGAAGGCCGAGTCACTCGGCCAGATAGCTTTGGACTTAGTGTTTGGTGATTCGAAGCATTTTCGCAAAGAAAAGTTGACGTTTGAGGTCGTGGATTTTCAAAGTGCATATCATGCCATTTTGGGGAGACCAGCCTATGCACGGTTCATGGCACGACCATGTTACGTGTACCTCAAATTGAAGATGCCCGGTCCCAAAGGTGTGATCACTGTCACCGGTGATAGGAAAAAGGCAGAGGAGTGCTTTCAAAAGGGCTCCAAGATTGCCGATTCCCAAGTGACAGCGGTCGAGTTCGAAGAATACAAGCAAAACGCAGATCCGAGTGACTTGCTGCGATCCAAGAAGCCCGCCACAGAGTCTGCATTCCAGTCGTCCGGTGAGACGAAGCCTGTTCACATTCACCCGACCGACCCCGAAGCAGCTCCGACCCGCATCTCCACGACACTCGACCCAAAATAGGAAGAAGCGCTCATCCAGTTCCTCCGTGAGAACTGGGACATTTTTGCATGGAAGCCCGCTGACATGCCAGGTGTTCCCAGGGGACTGGCTGAGCATCGCCTAAGAGTCGACTCGTCTGCAAAACCAGTCAAAGAGCATCTTCGGCGGTCCGCCGTCCAGAAGAGAAAGGCCATCGGTGAAGAAGTGGCTCGACTGTTGGCGGCAGGATTTATCCGAGAGATATACCACTCCGAGTGGCTCGCTAATGTCGTCATGGTTCCTAAGAAGGACAAGTCGCTCCGAATGTGCATTGATTTCAAGCACATCAACCGGGCCTGCCCGAAAGATCACTTTCCTCTCCCTCGCATAGATCAAATTGTTGACTCGATCGCGGGATGCGAGAGGTTGTCTTTTTTAGATGCTTACTCCGGGTACCACCAGATCCGTCTGTACGGGCCCGATGAGGTAAAAACAGCTTTCATCACTCCATTCGGGTGCTTCTGCTATATCACCATGCCATTCGGCCTCAAGAATGCCGGAGCCACATTTATGCGAATGATTCAGAAGTGTCTACTCACTCAAATCAGTCGGAATGTGGAAGCTTATATGGATGATATTGTTGTCAAGTCACGAAAAGGTTCCGACCTGCTCGCTGACCTCGCCGAAACATTTGCCAACCTCAGAAGGTATGATATCAAGCTCAATCCATCAAAGTGCACATTTGGAGTTCCTGGTGGCAAGTTACTCGATTTTCTCGTTTCCGAACGGGGAATCGACACTAACCCAGAGAAGATTGGCACTATTCTCCGAATGAAACGCCCTGTGCGAGTGCACGATGTCCAGAAGCTTACTGGATGCTTGGCCGCATTAAGTCGATTCATCTCACGACTCGGTGAAAAGGCACTGCCTCTTTACCGACTGATGAAGAAGGCCGACAAGTTCGAGTGGACTCCAGAAGCTGATGCAGCGTTTGCCGAGCTAAAAGCTCTGCTCTCCACCCAGCTGGTGCTTGCTGCTCCAATCAGCAAAGAGCCTCTGTTGCTCTACATCGCAGCCACAGGACAAGTCGTCAGTACTGTGCTAACGGTCGAGCGGGAAGAAGAAGGAAAAGCTCTCAAAGTTCAGCGCCCAGTGTATTATTTGTCTGAAGTCTTGACTCCATCCAAGCAGAGATATCCTCATTATCAGAAGCTTGTGTATGGAATATACATGACCACAAAGAAGGTTGCTCATTATTTCTCTGACCATTCCATCACAGTCATCAGCGACGCTCCACTATCAGAGATTTTGCACAACAGAGATGCAACTGGTTGAGTGGCCAAATGGGCGATTGAACTTCTTCCCCTTGATATGAAGTTTGAGGCAAAGAAAGCCATTAAGTCCCAGGCGATAGCAGATTTCCTCGCCGAGTGGATTGAACAACAGCAGCCGACTGAAGTTCACTCGGAGCATTGGACCATGTTTTTTGATGGCTCTAAGATGTTGAATGGTTCCGGTGCTGGGGTTGTCCTGGTTTCCCCCAGAGGAGATAAGCTCAGATATGTGCTCCAGATTCACTTTGATTCCTCCAACAATGAGGCAGAATATGAGGCCCTCCTATATGGGTTGCGCATGGCCATTTCACTCGGCGTCCGTCGCCTAATGGTCTATGGCGACTCGGATTTAGTGGTCAATCAGGTGATGAAAGAGTGGGACGTGAGAAGCCCAGCCATGACTGGATACTGCAGTGCAGTGAGGAAGCTGGAAAAGAAGTTCGAGGGGTTGGAGCTCCATCATATACCCCGACTAAAAAATCAAGCAGCTGATGATCTAGCAAAGATAGGTTCCAAGAGAGAGGCCATTCCGAGTGGTGTGTTCTTGGAGCATATACACACTCCGTCAGTCAAAGAAGACCCTTTCACCGAAGAAACTCCGCAGCCCAAGAGCGCCACAGATCCGACTGAAGTTGAAATCCCAGCGGTGGTCGACTTGATCATGGAGGTTTTGGTGGTCATTCCCGACTGGACGATTCCGTATGTCGCATATATCTTGAGGAAAGAGCTTCCGGAGGATGAGGAAGAGGCTCGACAGATCGTTCGTCGATCTAAGGCCTTTACCGTAATCAAAAGACAATTATACAGAGAAAGCGCGACTGGAGTCGGTCAGAAGTGCATAACACCAGAAGAAGGTCGACTCATCCTCAATGATATTCACTCGGGGACCTGTGGTCATCATGCGTCCTCTCGGACCATCGTGGCCAAAGCATACCGAGCCGAATTTTACTGGCCCAAGGCGAATGAGATGGCAAAAGAGATAGTGGATAAGTGCGAGGGATGTCAGTTCTACTCGAATATGTCGCACAAGCCTGCGTCAGCTTTGAAAACCATCCCACTCGTCTGGCCTTTTGCAGTTTGGGGGCTGGACATGGTCGGTCCTTTGAGAACAGGACGAAGCGGTTTCACGCATGTACTGGTGGCAGTCGACAAGTTCACCAAGTGGATCGAGGCTAAACCAATCAAGAGCCTTGACACCGGTACTGCTGTTAGCTTCATCAGGGAACTAATATTCAGATATGGAGTCCCGCACAGCATCATTACGGATAATGGGTCGAACTTTGACTCAGAGGAATTCAGAGCTTTCTGCGACTCCCAGGGCACACGGGTCGACTACGCTTCAGTCGCCCATCCGCAGTCGAATGGACAAGCAGAACGAGCTAATGGACTGATTCTTAAGGGATTGAAGCCTCGACTGATGCGTGATCTCAAACACGCGGCTGGAGCTTGGGTCGATGAACTTCCCTCTGTACTCTGGGGACTGCGGACCACACCTAATCGGTCGACCGGAAGAACTCCATTCTTCTTGGTCTACGGAGCTGAAGCAGTCTTGCCGAGTGATCTTCTCCACAATGCTCCTCGAGTTGAAATCTACGACGAGGCAGAAGCTGAACAAGCGCGGCAGGACGCAGTCGACCTTTTAGAAGAAGAAAGGGAGATGGCTCTGATCCGGTCGACCATCTACCAACAAGATCTGCGCCGTTTCCACGCCCGAAATGTGAGAGGTCGAGCCTTCCAGGAAGGAGATTTGGTTCTCCGAGTGGATCAGCACAAACCACACAAGCTTGCTCCTTCTTGGGAAGGCCCCTTCATAGTCACCAAGGTCCTCCACAATGGGGCGTACCGTCTTTACAACGTCGAGCATAATTTCGACGAGCCCCGAGCTTGGAACGCGGAGCTACTCCGCCCATTCTACACTTAAGTTTTATCATTCGGATGAGTTGCAATAAAGTACTTTTGTAGTTCATGGACCTCAAAATAATAGTGTCATAGTTCCTCCATAATATCTGTCACTTTTTATTTTTGTCCAATGAAATTCCCCTCAGTGGGTGACTTAGCTGCGAATCCGTTTCGCCTAAGTTTGTAAAAATCCTACCGAGTGGTGAGCCAGACTCCCACTCGGAGGCTTAGCTGCGAATCCGTTTCGCCTAAGTTGTAAAAATCCTACCGAGTGGTAAGCCAGCCTTCCACTCGGAGGCTTAGCTGCAGCCTCGTGCTCGCCTAAGTTATAAAAATCCTACCGAGTGGTAAGCCAGCCTTCCACTCGGAGGCTTAGCTGCAGCCTCGTGCTTGCCTAAGTTATAAAAATCCTACCGAGTGAAGAGCAACCCTCTCACTCGGAGGCTTAGCTGCGAATCCGTTTCGCCTAAGTTATAAAAATCCTGCCGAGTGAAGAGCAACCCTCTCACTCGGGGGCTTAGCCGCAGTCCAAGCACTCGCCTAAGTTATAAAAATCCTACCGAGTGAAGAGCAACCCTCTCACTCGGAGGCTTAGCTGCAGCCTCGTGCTCGCCTAAGTTATAAAAATCCTACCGAGTGAAGAGCAACCCTCTCACTCGGAGGCTTAGCTGCAGCCTCGTGCTCGCCTAAGTTATAAAAATCCTACCAAGTGAAGAGCAACCCTCTCACTCGGGGGCTTAACTGCAGTCCAAGCACTCGCCTAAGTTATAAAAATCCTACCGAGTGAAGAGCAACCCTCTCACTCGGAGGCTTAGCTGCAGCCTCGTGCTCGCCTAAGTTATAAAAATCCTACCGAGTGAAGAGCAACCCTCTCACTCGGAGGCTTAGCTGCAGCCTCGTGCTCGCCTAAGTTATAAAAATCCTACCAAGTGAAGAGCAACCCTCTCACTCGGGGGCTTAGCTGCAGTCCAAGCACTCGCCTAAGTTATAAAAATCCTAGAGAAGATAGCAATGTTTGGGCCGGTGATTATGAGGACGAACCCTTGCAACTCAGCAAACGTCTCGTCTCCCTGCACCTGAGGATCATCAAATTTTATTATGTCACGATGGTGGATTCCTCACTGGATTTCTCGGGCTGCCCAGCATTAGAGAAGATAGCAATGGAAGACTGCAGCATTCACGGAAGCATGTATTCTGAATCGCTAAAGTATCTGCGGTTTACTGGGAACTGTGTCTTCTCTCTGGATGATCGCATTCATGGTCATGCCCCGCGTCTTGTCTCTATCTCGCTGCTACTTGATGGAGTTCTCATTGATGGCGGCTTGACGCCTTCGCTTGGAATGATGCCATTACTAAAAACAGCATGTGTTAGGCTTGGCTATTCATGCCATGATTCCACTAAAAGTAATAATCGGGATGATGTCTGCTTGCTTCTGGACGGATTGTCTAATGCTGTTGATTTGGAACTGAGTTCTATGCCCGAAGTGGTATGCTTTGCACTATCTTTCTAATTAACTCTTATTGTTGTTTCAGAATTATTTATATACATCGTTAGAGCTGCATATAGTCAGGTTACCTTATTTTCATCGCCACAGCTTGCTAACTTATCTTCACCTAGTGGGCCCCAAATAAATTAATTAATAACATATATATATATATATATATATATATATATATATATATATATATATATATATATATATATAGTAGCTAGCTTGATTGGATAAAGTCTTAGTCTAGGGGCCTCTGGTGAATTATTTCCTTTTACCTAGTTTTGAAATTAAAATAGCTATCCGAGGTCGTCCTTGTATTTTCTCTTGGAATCTCAAGGTTTCTTGTTCATTTGCAATTTCCTCAGCTTATCTACAGATGGGATTTGAAATGGTTCCCTAAATTTGACAAACTAAAGACTCTTGTACTCAATGATTGGTTTACGGCTACTGACCTAGTTTGCCTTCTCAAACACTCTCCAATTCTTGAGGAGCTCACTCTTGAGCTAGAATCCAGCCAGGTGTTTAATTAAAATATGTTGGTGTGTTAGTAATGGTATTATCTTGTATGTTTCTTCGGCTTAATCAATGTTTTGTATCTTGTAGAAATTTGTAGGAGCAACAGGATCCGGACAATCATTGGAGTGTGCGCCCCATTTGGCTGTTACCATTGAATGTAGAAAAGATGATAAGTGTGTTCACAAAATTTTGAAGGTCTTGATTGCGTGTGGCATACTTCGTAAGCAGATTAGCATCAATCACACTTAGATTGTAAGTTACCCTTCATCGATATTTGGTATCAATTGTCAATAAGAATGTATGACTCCCTTAATTCCTACTGTTTAATTTCACATCAATTAGGATGTATGTCACCCCATTGGAACCCATCCATATTTTTTGTTTAATTTCAACTCAAGTTATTATTCTTAATTGCTGCTGACGCTACAGTAGTTAGCAGAGACACATTTCTGATGTGCCCATAATTCTGTACCACCCATACAAAAATGTAGTCTTTTTGTTCTCTTACCTTTTTATTATTTTCAGTTCAAAAGTTTACCATTGTCCTTCTATTATTTAGTTACTGATGAAAATAGTAGCTCTTACAATTTAGTTTTGCTCCTCCCTAGTGGATAGAATGTACAGTGTAGTGTGAAGTGCTCCGCATCCATCCAGTAGGTACACAGAATTAATGTGTAGAAACAAAATGTACAGAATTAATAGTGGTTAGAATGTACACTTTACTCTTGTCCGAGCCTGTTGTCGGTTTGATTAACATAGATTGATAGCCAATTGCATGGGTTCGAACTTCCAACTTGTTTTAATCCCGAAGCCATTTTCAGTCTTGAGGCCTCTCTGAATGGTCATACTTGTCTTGTAGCAACTATAGAAATTTGGGCAGCTTGCAGCATAGCTCCTCTACGTCAAACTGCAGTCTAGGGCATTTGAAATTTCTGTCTATGCTAATTGAGAACAACTTGGAACCAAACTTATTGTGCCTTGTCTTGTGCAGCTTCCATCCACTGACAGTGAGTAAGATGTGTGCTTGGTCTTGATGCTCGTTTCAAGACTTACTCTTTCTCTAAAGAGTCATCTGTAATGGGTGCCAGAAGTTGGGGGTTTGCATGTTACCATGAAGTTCACTTTCATCTTCCCGTGTTTGGTCTCTGCTAGAAATCTGTCTTTGTGGTTTGCTTGGTGCAACCTGGCAAAATGGGTTTTAACTCGGAAAGTAGTCAATAAATCCTGGTCAGAACATTGCTATGTTTTAACTAATGGAAATTGGAACCGGGTTGATATGTTTGTGTTATTGGTAACTGAAACTAACTTCGTGTTATATATACATATTCTCTAGATTGCAATATATAACTCAATTGTGTGGCTAGCAGAATTATAGTTTTTGTGCATGTTTTTTCCGTTACATCTCACCACCCAGAAATCATGGTTGTCCGTGCATGTGCGCTGTTAAGAGAATAGTCTTGCTATGTATACTGGCATTGGTGGGTTTATATCATCACAACACACTCTAGTTGAGATAGATTTTTTTCTCGAGGAATAGTCGAGATGGATGTTGTTCATGGACTGGGATATTTGTCTAGTTCCCTCCATAGTGTTCGACATGTAATATTGGTGGGCTGTCATGTGTAGCTGACGTGTCATGTAAGTAGCAAATATTGTTAAGAGGTTAGAGTTGTTAGGAGTTCTCTTATATCTATCCAATGCAACTCCCCTGTAATATTCTCTGTTCGGTTAGCCAGAGGCTACCGTACCATGTACCAAAATCCCTCGATCATATATACTATGTGGGTCTCTATGTATGGAGATTGAGACGCTTCCACCATTGCTTTACACGACATACAGAGCATGCCTCTTCCAATGGTATTATGTTGTATGTTTTTTAGCTTAATAAGAGATCATGCATATAATAGATCAAAGAAACTCAAATAACTTTCATGGATATAAAGAGATATAACTGATCATAAACTCGAAGTTCATCAGATCCCAACAAACACACCGCAAAAAAGAGTTACATCATATGGATCTCCAAGAGACCATTGTATTGAGAATTCAGCGAGAGAGAGAGACAAAGCCATCTAGCTACTAACACGGACCCGAAGGTCTACAAAGAACTACTCACACATCATCGGAGAGGCACCAATGGAAGTGGTGAACCCCTCCGTGATGGTGTCTAGATTGGATCTGGTGGTTCTGGACTCTGCGGCGGCTGGACGAATATTTCATCGACTCCACTAGGGTTTGTGGATTTTTGGGGTATTTATAGAGCAAAGAGGCGGTATGGGGTGCCCAAGGTGGGCACAACCCACCAGGGCGCGCCAGGGCCTGGCGTGCCCTGGTGGGTTGTCCCCTCCACGGGACAGCCCCCAGGTGCAACCAGGGCCCATCTTCCTTCTTCTGGCCCATAAAAAATCTCTAAAAAGTTTTGGGGCATGTAAAAAACATGGAAAAAACAACAACTGGCACTTGGCACTATGTCAATAGGTTAGTACCAAATTATGATATAAAATGATTATAAAACATCCAAGATTGATAATAAAACAGCATGGAACAATCAAAAATTATAGATACGTTGGAGACGTATCAGCATCCCCAAGCTTAACTCCTGCTCGTCCTCGAGTAGGTAAATGATAAAAACAGAATTTTTGATGTGGAGTGTTGTTCATCAAGTCATATCATATTCTTTTCTTTATAGCATGGACATTTAGACTTTTATGTGATTCAAAGCAATAGTCTAGTTTTAACATGATAATTTAGATACTCCAGCATATCAACAAGCAACCATGTCTTTCAAAATATCATGCTAAAACAAGTTATCCCTACCCCATCATCCTCAAACATTAATCCATTCATGAAACACATTCGAATACTAGCTATACCCAATAGTTACTCACGATCATATTGCCTCTGAGTTGGTGCTTTTGTAAGAGAAGACGGAGACTCAAATTCAAAAATAAAAATTGCATAAAGTAAAAGAAAGGCCCTTCGCAGAAGGAAGTAGGGATTTGTAGAGGTTCGAGAGCTCAAAGCGAAAAATTAGAGATAAAAACATTTTGGGAGGTGTATCCATCCCACCAACGAAAATGACGTAGAGCTACGAACACTTTCCATGCTAGATATGCCATAGGCGGTCCCCAAACAGAAAATAAAGTTTATTCCTTTTTCCACCATACTCTCACTTTCTATGGCTAACCGTATCCACGGGTGCCCTCCATACCAACACTTTCCAAGGAATTTATTATTTCACAACATAAAGTAAATTCATTTTTGCATTTCGGGACTGGGAATCCCTAAAACCCTTGCCTTACTCTCGTGCAATGACAAGTGAATAAACACTCATCTTGAGAATAACACATCCAGCATGGAAAATATTAGCCACCCGTTACCGTTCCGCGAGCAAAACAAACACACAAAAGAGACGTTTATTTTGAAAATTAGAGAGGGCACATGCAAATTTTCTTAGAACGGCAAAAGAATATCGCATATAGGAAGATATAGTGGACTCATGTGGAAAAACTGGTTTAAAGGATTTTGGATGCACAAGTAGAGGTCATACTTGGTGCAAAATGAAGGCTAGCAAAAAGATTGAGAAGCGACCAATCAAGAAACGAATAATTTTGTGAAGAAATCATTAAGCATAAGTAACACCGAATAATGCACCACAAGTAGGATATATTTTTCATTGCATGATTATTGACTTTCGTGCATGCATAGGGAATCACAAACCTTAACACCAATATTCTTACTAGAGCACAATTACTCATCAACAGAACTCACATATCACATCATCATATCGCAAAACTATTACTAAGAATCAAGTTTATTTTGTCCAATGATCTTCATAACATTTTTCACTTTATCCTTCTTGGATATATATCACTTTGGGACTAACTTTTATGTGTTGCTTTTCATAAGCTCAAACAAATATAAGTGAAGATCATGAGCATAACAAATTTTCTTTCTCTCAAAATAATCTAAGTGAAGCAAGAGAGAATTTCTTCAAAATTTTACTAACTCTCAAATAAATATAAGTGAAGCAAGAGAGTATTTCTTCAAAAATAATAAGCACACCGTGCTCAAAAAGATATAAGTGAAACACTAGAGCAAGTCCTAGCACATAAAAGATTTAAGTGAAGCATAGAGAGCAATTCTAGCAAGTCATGATATAATTTTGGCTCTCTCAAATAAGTGTGTCCAGCAAGGATTGATGACTTAAAACACAAAATAAAACAAGCAAAGACACATATCATACAAGACGCTCCAAGCAAAACACATATCATGTGACGAATAAAAATATAGCCTCAAGTAAAATACCGATAATTGTTGGAAGAAGGCGGGGATGCCACTCGGGGGCATCCCCAAGCTTAGTTGGTTGCTAATTCTTGGATAATACCTTGGGATGCCAGGGCATACCCAAGCTTATGCTCTTACATCCTTCCTTCATCCATCGCAAGATAACTCAAAACTTGAAAACTTCAATCACACAAAACTCAACAAAACCTTCGTGAGATCCGTTAGTATAAGAAAGCAAACCACTAATATAAGTGCTGTATCAAACCAATTCATATTTTGTTTTTGTATTATATCTACTGTATTCCAAATTTTTTATGGAAAAAACTCATCAAAGAAAACCATAGAGACATCAAAATAAGCACACAACACAAAGAAAACATAACAGTCTGTAGTAATCTGACTTTGGCGAATACTTCTGTAACTCAAAACATTCTGAAAAATTAGGAAAACCAGGGTAATTTGTTTATTGATCTACTTCAAAACGAATTGGCATTTTATCACGTTCTGGTGATTTTTAATAATTATTTTCGCGAGCACAAAGTTTCTGTCTTTTTCAGCAAGATCAAACAACTACCACCCAAGAAGATCCTAAAGGCTTTACTTGGCACAAACACTAATTAAAACATAAAAAACACAATCATACCAGATACATAATTGTGTAAACACACAAGAATAGAAAGCAAAAAGCAAAAATAAATTTTATTCATTGGGTTGCCTCACAACAAGCGATATAGTTTTACGCCCTTAGCTAGGCGTAAGGCAATGATCTAAGTTATGTCATCCTTGGTTGGAGATCCATAAGATGCCCTCATGATTGATTCATAAGGTGGCCTAACTTTTGTTCTTGGAAAGTGTTCCATACCCTTTCTCAAAGGAAATTGGAACTTGATATTGCCTTCTTTCATATCAATCACGGCACCGATAGTGTGTAAAAACGGTCTACCAAGAATAACTGGACAAGACGGATTGCAATCAATATCAAGAACAATAAAATCTATGGGCACATTATTCCTATTTACAAGAATAAGAACATCATTAATTCTTCCCATAGGCTTTTTAATAGTAGAATCCGCCAAGTGCAAATTCAAAGAACATTCTTCAAGATTGGTAAGACCAAGCACATCACATAAAGATTTCAGAATAGTGGAAACACTAGCACCCAAATCACACAAAGCAAAACACTCATAATTTTTAATTTTGACTTTGATAGTAGGTTCCCACTCATCATGCAATTTTCTAGGAATTGAAACTTCTAATTCCAACTTTTCTTCCAAAGCTTTCATCATAGCATCGACAATATGTTTAGTAAAAGCTTTATTTTGTTCATAAGCACGGGGTGGATTCAACATGGATTGCAACAAAGAAGTACAATCAATCAAAGTGCAACTATCATAATTAAAGTCTTTGTAATCCAATATAGTGGGTGCATCACTAGCTAAAGTTTTGACCTCTCCAAACCCACTTTCATCAATTTTCTCAACAAGATTTTCACCCTCCGAAATATTGGGACGCCTTCTACCTAAAGTTGACTCTTATCCAATCCCTTTTTCATCATTATTAACTTTACTAAACAAGGAACCAATAGAAGAAACACCAATCATTTTAAGATCTTCATCACTTTTGCAAGAATAATCGCTAGAAAAAACTTTTTCTAAAAATTCTCTTTTAGCTCTAAGCATAGCAGTCCTTTTTCTTACTTTATAGAAACATAAAGAACTTTAATTGATTCATCAACTTTAGGCACAAAAAATTTCATCGTGAGATTTTCCACATCATGAGCAATTCTATCAACACTTCTAGACAAATCATCAATCGTATTCAACTTTTCTTCTATTGAAGTGCTGAAAAACTTTTTGCGCATTGATAAATTCTTTAATATTATTCCGAAGATCAGAGGTATTCCTATTATTATTGTAAGATTGATTTCCATAGGAATTACCATAATTATTAGAGGAATTACTAGGAAAAGGCCTAGGATTAAAGTTTCCTCTATAAGCATTGTTGTTGAAATTATTGCGAGAAATAAAATTCACGTCAATGGCATCACTATTTTTCTCAATCAAAGTAGACAAAATCATATCATTAAAATCAATAGGAGCACTTCTACTAGCAACCAATTTCATAAGAGCATCAACTTTATCACTCAAAGAAGAAATTTCTTTAACCGAATTAACCTTTTTACTAGTAGGAGCTCTTTCAGTATGCCATTGTGAATAATTTGCCATGATATTATCAAGAAATTTGGTGGCTTCACCCAAAGTAATTTCCGTAAAAGTTCCACCCGCGGCGGAATCTAAAAGATTACGAGAAACAAAATTCAGCCCCGCATAAAATTTTGTATGATCATCCAAAGATTTAACCCATGAGTTGGGCAATTCCTTAGCACCATTTTCATCCTTTCCCAAGATTGTACAACATGATCATGTTCAAGTTGCTTGAAATTCATGATCTGGGTTCTTCTTCTTCTTCTTCTTCTAAGCCTTTTGTCCCAAACAAGTTGGGGTAGGCTAGATGAAACCCTTTCACGAGGACTTCCCTGGAGGTCACCCATCCTAGTACTACTTTCGCCCAAATGGGTTTCATACCCAAAGGACTGGCTAGTTTTTACGTTGGCTCGCCAAGCCTATCACAACCCTTATATATGAAACCCTTTCATGAGGACTTCCCAAGAGGTCACCCATCCTAGTACTACTCTCGCTCAAATGGGTCTCATACCCATGGGACTGGCTAGTTTTTACGTTGGCTCGCCAAGCCTATCACAACCCTCCTCCTTTACCCGGGCTTGGGACCGGCTATGCCTAAAAGACATAGGCGGAGTTAAATTCATGATCTGAGTTCTAAGGGAAATAATTTTTGCGGGCGGAAAATACTTGGTGATAAAAGCATCTTTGCACTTGTTCCAAGAATCAATACTATTGCGAGGCAAAGAAGAGAACCAAATTTTTGCAGAATCTCGCAAAGAAAACGGAAATAATTTCATGTTGAACACGTTATTGTCCACATTTTTCTTTTGCATATCGCATAATTCCACGAAGGTATTAAGATGGGACGCGCATCCTCATTAGGAGTACCGGAAAATTGGTCTTTCATAACAAGATTCAGCAAAGCAGTATTAATATCACAAGTCTCCGCACTGCGGGAGGAGCAAGCCGAGTGCCAATAAAATCATTGTTGTTGGTATTTGAGAAATCACATAATTTGGTGTTCTCTTGAGTCATGATGACCACACAACAAGATTGCACTCAAAAACAGATCTGGCAAGAAAATGGCGAACGGAAAAAGAGGGGCGAATAAAACGGCATTTTTTGTGAAGTGGGGGAGAGGAAAACGAGAGGCAAATGGAAAATAATGTAAATTATGAGGAGATGAGATTTTTGATTAGGAACCTGGTTATGTTGAAGATCCTCCCCGGGAACGGCGTCAGAAATTCTACTTGATGGTGTCGCTAGGACGGTGTCGGTATTTCCCCCAAGAGGAGAGGATGATGTAGCACAACAACGGTAGGTATTTCCCTCAGTTATGAAACCAAGGTATTGAACCAGTAGGAGAACCGAGCAATCACAACGTAAGCAACACCTGCACACAAACAACAACACCTCGCAACCCGACGTGTTAAAGGGGTTGTCAATCTCTTCCGGGGTACGGCGCCTCAAGATAGGCAAAAGGACGTGAGGTAAATTGTATTTGATTGTAATAATAGATCGCAAATAAATAAAAGTGCAGCATGATATTTTTGTATTTTTGGTTCAATAGATCTGAATAAAAACGCAAAGGAAAAGTAGATCGCAAGGCAAAAATATGAGAAAGAAGACCCGGGGGCCCTAGGTTTCACTAGTGGCTTCTTTCGAGAAAAATAACAACCGGTGGGTAAACAAATTACTGTTGGGCAATTGATAGAACTTCAAATAATTATTACGATATCCAGGCAATGATCAATACATAGGCATCACGTCCAAGATTAGTAGACCGACTCCTGCCTGCATCTACTTCTATTGCTCCACACATCGACCGCTATCCGGCATGCATCTAGTGTATTAAGTTCATGGAAAAACGAAGTGATGCAATAAGAACGATGACATGATGTAGACAAGATCCGTTTATCTATATGGCAGTAGATATAGATCTCGTCTTTTTATCCTTAGTAGCAACGATACATACGTGTCGGTTATCTTCTTGTCACTAGGATCAAGCACCGTAAAATCGAACCCACTACCGGGCACCTCTTCCCATTGCAAGATAAATAGATCAAGTTGGCCAAACAAAACCAAAATATCGGAGAAGAAATACGAGGCTATAAGAGATCATGCATATAAGAGATCAAAGAAACTCAAATAACTTTCATGGATATAAAAGGATATAACTGATCATAAACTCGAAGTTCATCAGATCCCAACAAACACACCGCAAAAAGAGTTACATCATATGGATCTCCAAGAGACCATTGTATTGAGAATTCAGCGAGAGAGAGAAAGCCATCTAGCTACTAACTACGGACCCAAAGGTCTACAAATAACTACTCACGCATCATCAGAGAGGCACCAATGGAAGTGGTGAACCCCTCCATGATGGTGTCTAGATTGGATCTGGTGGTTCTGGACTCTGCGGTGGCTGGATGAATATTTCGTCGACTCCACTAGGGTTTGTGGATTTTTGGGTATTTATAGAGCAAAAAGGTGGTCCGGGGGGTGCCCGAGGTGGGCACAACCCACGAGGGCGCGACAGAGCCTCCTGGCGTGACCTGGTGGGTTGTCCCCTCCTCGGGACAGCCCCCCAGGTGCAACCAGGGCCCATCTTCCTTCTTTTGGCCAATAAAAAATCTCTAAAAAGGTTTGGGGCATTTGGACTCCGTTTGATATTGATTTTCTGCGATGTAAAAAACATGAAAAAAACAGCAACTGGCACTTGGCACTATGTCAATAGGTTAGTACCGAAAAAATGATATAAAATGACTATAACATGATTATAAAACATCCAAGATTGATAATAAAACAACATGAAACAATCAAAATTATAGATACGTTGGAAACGTATCAGAACCCTCTATGTTTCCTCTTCTCCCTTGGTTTTAATTTCCTGAGAATGAGGAAGGTATATCTGATGTTGTTCTTCAAGGTTCTATTCATTCTCATTTGATCCCTGGCCATCAATTTCTAATTGGGATAAACAATTACTCCCTCCGTTCTTAAATATAAGACCTTTTAAAGATTTTAATATGGACTACATACGAAGCAAAATGAGTGAATCTACACTCTAAATATGTCTATATACATCCGTATGTAGTCCGTATTAAAATCTCTAAAAGGGCTTATATTTAGAAACGGAGGGAGTACAATAAACGGGAGAATCAGACATATCTTTGTTATGTGAGTAGAGAACGTGAATGCATATGCTGATCAGGGAAGGTCAACATGGTTCACTCGGCATAACAAGCTCCGACGGACACAACTTTTCATGAATTGAATTGATTGAATGCCCTTAGTAAGTTCTCGTTAGAATTACCTCTTCTTACAAGGAAGAGAAACTGAAGTGTTCTTCATTTATTTTATGCAGATCCTCCTATGAAGCATAAATTTCATTGTATCCAAGGAGATATCTAATGCTGAAAACATGGGACTCAAAATGTATAGAGTCGAAGACACTGCTAAACTGTCATTTATGGGCGTCTACCAAATTCACTATCAACCACTGTAGTAGGACCAGTGGTATGTTGAAATTTATTTTGGTTTTATTAGTCCATGTAGAGATGCTATGCTCAGCTATTGATTTCACACTTGTGATATCCAATTACACTCCCGTGGCTTGTATGTTGCTCGAAGATGCTCACAAGTCTGGTTGGGAACGTTAACCTTTCTCTTAGGGACCATTATTTGAAACAGTACTCTATCTACTACTCCCTCCGTCCCATAATATAGCTTGAAAAACGTTCTTATATTATGGGACGGCAGGAGTATATGCTAAGTAGTGTACCGATGTATAGATATCTGATTTTGTTCATTCTGCGTTAGGTTGGGAGGATGTAGACTAAAAGCTATATGATGATTGTACAAAAGATAAATGTATTGGAAGGCAAGAGAACTTTTAGGATGCTACAATATAAAAATGATCGAATGTGCTCCTTTTTTTTTGTTCTACGATGCTACATAAAAATGGCCGAATAAGCTTGCAAAACTGGCAGCATGCTATTTCTCAGTATGATTCTAGAAAAATATGGCTATCTGATTGTAAAGAGCAAGAAAATAAAATAATAAATTTGTATCTTCATGTGCATGTGCATTACATTCGTTTTCATTCTATTGATATTTTTTTTGCACAAGGAGGAGAAAGCAACATGAAGTTTCTGGGGTGGGTAATGCTCTTCACGTCCATGGTTGAGTTTAATTGATATTTTAATGATAAGGGAGGCCATGGATTCGTAGTCGTGGTGCATGTTATGTATTTTTCTGAACTATTTTTCAATATGTTTAATCATGTAAGAGTATTTCCAGTTTCCACACAAATATACAAACTCATCTCCATGCTATATTTTAGGATAGGCTACAGATGTCTATGTTCTTTCATCCAGCCCATGACGCAAACTTCTTCCATTTGTCAAATTTGCTCTAAATAATGTTGTCATTGAGAAAATTATTGCGTGTGGCTCTTCCAGCTGTACATTTGGTACGATTTGCTCCCGCATGCGTGATGTGGTGATGATTTTCTGGTGCCTATTTTTCTTTGCAGAGATTAATAATATTTGGAAGATGGTATGGTTTGCCGGACCGGAACTAGAACAAGGACAAGAACGAAAAGGAGCTTAAGTAAGGCCATGTCAGGGTGTCGCTGCAGTAGGAAATTGTCGCTGGCGCTAAATACCAGGGGAACCAATTTTTTTCTCTACAAAGGTAACGAACTTGTTGGGTCTAATTGAACTATAAATTATTGCCTATATAGAGGGACCAAACTGAGCAGGCCATCAACAACCTATTCCTGTTTATCTTTATTTTTTTTGTATTTATATTATTAATCTTGGTTTCAACTGGCATGTTGAGTGCAATCTTCCGGGTGGAATCCTCAAATATGGGATGTCGTACTAGCCTTCAACATCTGGATTGGCTTATGATGGCATGGAGTTCCATCATTTCGGCTGCTCGCGGCAGGGAGTGTGTGGCCGGTGCTTGCGGCAGCAGCGGAGTGGCGTGCGCGAGCGTGGTGTAGGCAGTGGCCAAAGGCTCATCGGCCGCTGCGAGTACGCCGTTGGCACCAGGTTCATGACATTGTAAAAAAAAATCTTTATTCAAGATAAATGAAACCTTTCCTATATACAATCAGCTTTTTATTGAAGGTTGCATTTGATGGTGCATTGGCTCTTCTGTGTTTCTAATTAACATTATTAATTTTTAGGGTGTAAGAGCTTTTGAATTTAGATGGTAGTCGAAGGAGTGGGCCAGGTACTTAGCAAAAGGTTTAGCTGCTTTTTTAGAACAGAGCTGGAGCATGCGTTACCGACAAGATCCAACACAGAACGTGAAGTAGTGTGATTAAGTCCAAGAAGGAAAAAAAATGCTAGAGGGGGACCAGCCAAAGGGTGAATATCTTGTGCACACGGTCCTTTTGTTGGCATCCTTGAATGTTTTGAGAAAACATCTAGTAAATATGCTTGACATTCTTAAATATTTTTTGAAAAGAAAATCTAAAAAATATATGAATTACATGGGATAGACCGTATTTGCAAGATGGAACACTCGTGTCACAAATTTGAAGTCAAATTCATAACATAGTTCAAGAAAAAACTAATACACCTTATAACATAGTAATGTGCATGTTTCTATTATTTCATGGCAATGCATGGTCATCCGGCTTTTGCCTGTAGCAACGCACGGGCATTCTCCTAGTATACATAGTTAATTAGTCAAAACCGTAAACCATATTGAGGAAATCAACATCTTTCAATGGATATAGAACTACAGCGGCAACAAAAAAATACAAAAGAACATGAATCTTTGCTGTCTAAATCATATGGTTAGAAAGTAAGATGCGAGATAACTATTTCACATCTAGTCTAGATGTGAAATAACAAGTCTGTTGTTTCTATGTAGACTCGCTTTTCGACATATGGATTTTTCTTTGAGAATTTGGATGTTACAGGGAGGATTTTTGACCTGCTGGTAATCTCTGTTTGTAATAATGGAAATGTTAGATTGTTTGCTTCTTGTCCTTGTTCTCTTGAGTTTGGATGTTACAGGGAGGATTTTTCACCTTGTTATCCTGATTCGGTTTGGAGCGTTCAAAAGCTACTTCATTGTTTCCCTCAAAAAAAAAACTCATTCATTCAAGAGTTTGTTTCTTTTTTCACTCTTAAAAAAAACTAAACCTAGTGATTATTACTACCTGGCGATTAGCTTTAGCTAGCCAGCTACACAAGAGAGGCGGGAGGAGAAGGGTAAGAGGTGGCGCAGTCGGCAGGGGCGAAGGTGATGGTGCGCTTGTCGAGGTCGTAGCCGACATGCATGTTGTGCTGCATGACGCTGCCGATCGTCGGAACCGAACCCTCGTACTTCACTGGAACGATGGCCAAGCACACGGTCTGTAGCAGAAGGTCCATGAACACGTTCTCTGCCTTGAGCGTGACCAAGGCGCCCCCGCCCAGCTCCAAGGTGACGTCCGGGAAAACCTTCTCCAGCGCCTTCATGCCGTCCGCCTCATAGCACACCGAAAACAGCTCCGGGTTGGGCGACTGCTTGCGCGGGAGCTTGATGCTCCGGGTGAGCGCCTCCACGATGGGGTCCAGCAGCTCCCCGTCGAGGGACGTCAGCATCGACCCGGAGTCGACGATGACGGGGGACCGCTTCGAATTCGGCAGCTTGATGATCGAGTTCCCAACCCTAAGGGCCATGATTTCGACTGTGTAGGAAGCCTCCACGTGCACGGGGGAGTGGACCATCGGCGTGCTCACCGCGCCCGGCTCCGTCACGGTGGCGCGGGACCCGAAGTTGAGTGCCGAGGACGCGTCGCTTAAGTAGGGCACGAGGCAGTAGGAGAACCTCCGGCCGAGCGACGTCGCCGCGCTCATCTGGTTGATGAGGGAAGATTTCCCGTCCGAGAGGCCTACGATGCCATAACCGGCGAAGTTGGCGGTGGTGGCGCAGCCGAAGTTGACTCTGGGCACTTGCAGCTCGCGGCCGCCGGGAGCGTCGTCGAAGGTGAAGGTCTCGGTGGAGACGAGGCCGCTACTGCTTGAGCCGCCCACGTACGAGTAGCTGTACTGACACAAGGAGGTGGCGTCACAGGAGGTGCCATGGACCGAGTGGCACGAGTCGGACTGGCAGCCCACGCGGCCGTAGGTCGACGAGGAGGACAGGTCGAACACGCTGCTCGTCCCGCCGGCTGCTGCTGCTGGTGCCGGAGAAGCAGAACCGTTGGTCCATCTGAGCCACACGAGGTCGCTGCCGGTGTCGACGAGGGTCAGCATCCGGGTGCGCGGCGTGCCGACGTTGACGTACATGAAGAACTGGAACGTGCCTGAGATCACCTCCGACACCGCGCCGTCAGGGTCAGGAGAGCCTGAGCCGGCGTACGAGCGCCGCACGGCGGCAAGCACGCGGCCGTGCGGGGTGAGCGACGGGTCGTGGAACGGCGACCTGGGGGAGTCCCGGTGGATGAGCTCCACGCTGAACCCGCCGTCGGTGTACCCACACACCAGCGGCGTCAGGATCAGGAAGAGGCCAAGGAGCAAAAGGGCGCGACACATGCTGCACACCATTGATTTTGATTGAGATTGTTTGTTTCCTACTGTAAGTTCCTAATTCCTAACTCCATCTTCTTCTAAGGGCAGTATTAATAGCGGGCAGTGTGTTTCAAAAGTGGTAAGTAAGGATTTGTTTTACAGGAATTGCAGATTTGATTGGCGAGAGATCAGTGGTATACCTTTTCTTTTTGAGCGAACCGGATTAGTAGTAGTAGTAGTAGTACACTTGGAAGCCGGTAATTAAGTTGATGCTACAAGATGATTAGTGATTGCATGTTAATTAGGAGTTTAGGATGAAGCATTCGAGTGGCAAGACAGGCAGGTGATCAATTGATTCCTTTTCTCCGCCAGCCAAAAATAAATAAATGTCATCAACATTAGACCTTTCAGAAACGGAAACGATTGAACTGATTTGATTTTTTTTTGACAACTGATATTTCTTATTTGTTAGTTGGAAACAGATCAAATTAAGCCGACTGATCCAAAGATTGCATAAACCGCGTGCGTGGCCGTCTGTTCGCGATGTGCATAGCCGTCTGATCGCAAGGAGCGTGGCCCAACGGTCACATGCATGTATCTTACGTACGATTTTTTTTAGGGGTAAACATGGTCACTTTTATCTCTACTACCTAAAAGAGCCGTAAGGTTCTGTATCGGTGTACAAAAGTAGTGGCTCTCCTTTTGACTCCTTTACTTGTGCACGGGCAGTTAGAGCCACGCGCCGCGGCCACACATAGTAGGACCACGGAGGGAAGCCACAGAGAAGCCGAAGTACAAGACAACCAAGACAATGCCAAGGTCAGATACACAAGAGCAAAGGGGCGAGGTGGACTCCCCCGGCAAGATTCTTGTCGGGGCGACCTCCGCGGCCCTGGCAAGAGCCTTGCCGGGGCAACTTGCCCAACACCAACAGGGCGAGCCACCCTTGAGCCCACGGGTTCCGATCCAACCAACTACGTTGGACACAGGGGGCTCGGGAGGCACCTCTGAGGTGGCATGCAGATCTTCGTCAAGATCATGAACGCACAAGTTCAAATGGGGATCAGAAGACGGCGACCCTCGGCAAGATCCTTGCCGAGGAAAGCCACAAGACCTCCGGCAAGACCCTTACCGGGGACGACTGCAACGCCACGGCAAGACCCTTGCCGAGCCCCCGGCAAGGCCCTTGCCGAGAACATCAGCAGGGCCACAGCCAGGCCCGCGTCGGCCAAGACTCCACCACCGTCCCCAAGCAGCTGCTAGCTCAACCAGCTGGGCAGGCACCTGTGTGGCGACGGGCGGCTTCCGAGCCAACTCAGTAAGCACCTACCTGGTGGCATGCAGATCTTCGTGAAGACCCTACCACCGCGCCACCTTAGCTGCTTGCCTGTCTACATGGCGCCACATGCATCCCTGGCCTGGGCGCGTGTCAAAACAAGTTGAGGCCACGACGAACGGGATGGGCCTTGTTCCCGCCCCCGATAAAGCTAAGGGACACCTAAGCTACGCACTTAATGCGTCTTGTCATGTAACACGGGCGATAAGGTCATAGCACTGTAGACCTTTCCACCTCCTGTATGCCACTGTGGCAGCCCCTTTCGACTATAAAAGGAGGCCCGTGGCATAGTGGAGAGAGATTCGGCTTTTTTGGACTACGCAGCCACCATACCTAGTTCGAAAGCTCGAGAACTCTTTCAATACATCCACCAAAGCAGGACTAGGGTATTACGCATCCTCGCGGCCCGAACCTGGGTAAATGATCCTTGTGTTGACTGTTATTCCTGCTCTTCTCACAACCCTGCGCCCCAGCAACCGTAGTAGGGATTCTTGTGATCCCATAGGTATCGTTTCCCACTGACATCTTTGGCGCCAGGTAGGGGGCGCAATTCTGAGAATCTTGTCTAGTAGTTATCCTAGCATTTTTTCATTGCCATGGCTCCCAAGAAGAAGACGACCAGGAGAAAACGGCGCCGCCTGCAAGCGCGGAGGACACCAGCGCGGTAATGGAAAAGCATAGTCATCCAGAGCCTTGAACAATTTCCTTTTATACATAAGGTTATTGTCCTCGGAGATCCTGCCTATGTATGGAAAACCTGCACGCAAAGGGGCCCTCCCGCAATTGGCAACACCCTTGTTCTGTTTCGAGTCCGCTCAACAGCTCAAGTGGCCGCGACGAGAGTGGCAAGGTAGCCTTCCGCACTTGGCAACACTCTCAATTCTGACTCGAGTCAAGCTCGATAGGTCGGGCGGCCGCGTTAAGGGCGGTAAGGTGGTTTGCCCGGCGGCAAGCACACCCGGCAAGCCAATGGGGATCCGTCCTCAAGACACCGCCCTGGGTTTACGCGCCGGCAAGCCTACCCGGTTAACGTAGGGTGGACATGCAAAGGGAAATCGAACGGGAAAATAACATGCATTGTACCAAAAGTACTGCAGAGTTATATTACATCAAATTGTAGCTGCGGTTTTAACTAAAGATTGAAATCGTCTTGGTCATGAACCTGCAGCGGCGATAAGAAACGAGGTGCCTAATCCCGACGCTGGCCCTCCATCCTTTGAATTCCGTCGATGAGGCTGATGCTGGGCTCGATACGCTCCTTGAGCGGCGCGAGGTCAGTACCCTCCGGCAAGCTCTCCAGCGCGGCGTCGAAGTCAAGGGTGGGGTTCCAGTACGCCACCTTGGTGAGGACCTTGGTCATGGCACCCCGGCAGAGCCTTCGGTTATCGTCGGCCAGTAAAGCCGCCCTGTTGGAGTGGAATTGCTCCAGGGCCCCGAGAACACCCTCGGAAAACAGGGCCAGCTTGGCGTTGGTAGTCCCGCTGTGCTCTGGGGCGTACCTCACATTTGGCATCCCCATGGTAGCCGGCTGCGTGGTGATCCTGCCGGCAACGTCCTCGAGGCGGCTGATCCAGCGATTTTTGCCCTCCATAAAATCCTTATGGCTGGCGGCTTCGTTATTCCGCTGCAGCTTCTCGGCCTCCAGATCCTTGGCGAGGATCTCTTCCCGGGCCTTGCTCTCCGACAGCATACCCTCGAGACCCTCCACTTCAGCTTGAGGTCTTTGATGGAGTTGTTGGCCTTGGAGAGCTCCCCGGCCCTGCTGACGGCCGCGCCCTGCACCTTCGTCAAGGCGTCGTTGAGCGTGTCCTTCTCATGGGACAGCTTCAGGGCCTGGACCTTCAGCTCTTCCCGCTCCACCTCCAGCTCCTTCACCTTCCCGGCGTGAACCAGAGCCTGGGCATCGAGCGCCTCCCTGTGCCTCTGCTCCAGCTATTGGGACCGCTGCATGACAAGTTTCTCCACCTCCTTGTCCTTGGCGCGGAGTTTGGCATCGATATCCGCCTCGCGTTTGGCAAGATCCTCTTCCTGGAAGTTCAGCGCGTCCTAGTGCTGGGTTCGAGCGGCTTCAGCTGCAGCGGCCAAGCTCTCGGCCGTCTCTTAGGCCTTCTTGATGTCGGCCAGCTTCATGGTGAGCTCCACGTCGCGCTTGGCCAGCTCGCCCTGGGCAGCCTTCAGCTCTTCACTAGCTCGACGGAACCAAGTCTGCGCCTCGGCGACGCGCACCTTGAGGTCCACCTCCGCCTTGTCCACCGTTGCCATCCTGGACTTGGCCTTGTCCAGGCGGGCGCGGTGGAGTGCCTGGAGCTTCCAGAAATTGGCGTCCATGGCCTGGAGAAGCCGCTCCTCCTGAGAGCCGTCGCCACCGGCGCTCGGCTCGTCGACGACCTCAAGCCCGGCGGCGGCAAGCACCTCTTCGTCGAACACCTCTCCCTCGATGGGCGCCCTGGAGCTGGACGCCCCTGGGAGGTGGACGAAGAGGTCATCGGTCACCCTCAGATACCTGCCGGAGCCGGAGGCAGCAAAGGAGGAAGGCTGGTCATTGACCACCTCCTCCTCGGTGGCTGCCTTGCCGGCCTCCCCTGCAGGCCCCTTTCCGGGCTCCCCGGCGGGCCCCTTGGCGGCGTCTTCGGCAGCGCCCTTGGCGGTCTTCTCGGTAGCGATCTTCTCAGCCTCTGCCGCGGCGTCCTTGCAGACATCCTCGATGACGGCATCTATGTCCTCCTGGTCCACCGATGGACGATCTGGATACCAAGAAAGGGATGAGGCAAATCCAAGACCAAGAGCCAGCAAGGAAAGAAAAAGAGAAGGGACGAAAGGCGAACGGCTTACCAGCGCCGGGCTAGGGAGCAGAGGTCCCCTCCTCAACAACATTTGGCGCCAAGGCGAAGCCACCGGCGTCCGAGCTCTCCTCCTCCTCCTTCATGTGTGTGGGCTCGGTGCTTGCCGCCCTTGTCGGAGATGCCCCTCAAGGCGGCGTGGTCGATGGGGGAGGCATGTTGGGGGTAGCCCTCTGTGGCTCCTCCTGCTGCTGTCCTGCTCCTGCGACCACAACAAGGTCAGCACCAAGGGATCGTACCCCCGACACATGTTGACGAGGGGTGAGTGATGAACTTACGCTGGGGGCTGTTCCAAGGGCTGCTGTCCGGGCTGCTCAACACCACCAATCGTGCCCTCGGAGTACCCGCCGGGGGCTGGCCGCCTGCCGAGGCCTTGGACCTCTTCACCCTCTGGGCCAGCGTCTCCGCATCCTTGCAAAGGTGAAAACAAGTCAAGACAAGCGGAACATATTCAGGAGACGGAGATGACAGAAAGGAGCAAGATACTTACTCGTCATCCACCTCCTCCTCTGTTGCCTTCCTCTTCTTCCTCGGGCTGAGGGACCCGAAGTCAAAGGTGACCTCTGCGTCGATGTCTGCCGGAGGAGGGGAGGAGGGCGGAGTCTGCACACGCTTGGATGAAGAGGAGGCACATGCTCTCTTCTTCGCCACCGCGGCCTTCACCACCATCTTCGCCCCCGCGGCCCTCGTATGACGTGCGAACTCCTCCGGAGACTTTGGCCGCCGCGCAGCCTTGATGGGCCGGACCGGCTCGCCGGAAGTGGCCCGCCACAGGACTCGCCCTCTCCCCGTGGCCGGAGGGTCGACAACCTCAGCCTCCTCCTCTGACGACTCGTCGACCGCACCCTCGACGAGAGGAGCCCTGGAGCCGGCACTGCTAACCTCAAGCCAGAGGAGATGCCGATCTCGATCAACAACAAAACCCTCATTACTTGTGGCCAATAGTGCATCTTACCCATGCACAGTGAAACTGCAATGATCGGGCTCTACAAGGAAGACCGTCAAACATACGCGCGACACACCAACATCGAAGACACATGCTTGGCGATGGCCGACCTCCCTAGCTCCACCAAGGTTGCTGAGGGAGTCCCGGATTGGGGAGTGTCCGGATAGCCGGACTATAACCTTTGGCCGGACTCCTGAACTATGAAGATACAAGATTGAAGACTTCGTCCCGTGTCCGGATGGGACTTTCCTTGGCGTGGAAGGCAAGCTTGGCGATATGGATATGTAGATCTCCTTCCATTGTAACCGACTCTGTGTAACCCTAGCCCTCTCCGTTGTCTATATAAACTGGAGGGTTTTAGTCCGTAGGACGAACAACAATCATACCATAGGCTAGCTTCTAGGGTTTAGCCTCTCTGATCTCGTGGTAGATCTACTCTTGTACTACCCATATCATCAATATTAATCAAGCAGGAGTAGGGTTTTACATCCATCGAGAGGGCCCGAACCTGGGTAAAAACATAGTGTCCCTTGTCTCCTGTTACCATCCGCCTAGACGCACAGTTCGGGACCCCCTACCAGAGATCCGCCGGTTTTGACACCGACATTGGTGCTTTCATTGAGAGTTCCACTGTGCCGTCGCCATCAGGAAGATTGCCTCATCCCGTCTTTAAAGACGGCGCTGTTGCTAAAGGAGCTTTGGCTATCGGCCAAACTCTCCGACTAGGTGGTTTTCTTATGACCGCCTATTCGGCCGCCGCACCGACGATGACTTCTCGGGTCATCGAAAGCAATCTCCACGTCAACTCGGAACTCGCCGAGCAGTTAGATCCGATGGAGCTCTCTTCCTTAAACGAGATCTTGGATCGCATCGCCGCCCTGGGAGTCGCTACAGACTACGATCAGGTTGGGCCTAAACCTGATCCGAGAGAGATTAACTCGCCCCAGGTCACCCACCACGTCGCAGTGGTGGAGGAACAATGCGGCAAGCCTTCATCTATCTTAAGGACTAGTTATGTCCGGATACCCGATCCCTCCAAGCCGGATACCCGTGGAGGCGAGGACGTCAGTCAAGCCCTGAACCTAAAGTCAGGCAGTGGGCTAGATTCATTGGACAACATCCAAGAACCCAAGCTTCCGAGTTCGGAAACTCCTTGGCCCCTGAGTCTCAAATTGGGCGAGGTTCCGGATTTAATTCCACCCGCCCACCCAAATATAAGGGATCTATCCCAAATTCGGCAAGAGCCCGCAGAAACAGTACACCATTACTAGGCCAGATTCCTCCTGGTTATGAACAGGATAGAGGACTGCCGCGAGGAGGATGCAATTTCATTTTTCTGCAATAATTGCACGGACAACAGAATCCTCAACACCATAAGTCGCCGTGAAATTACACGCTTCGCCGACTTGGCATCCATAGTATGAAAGTACTGTGCGATGGAAAGCGCCTGGAAAACCGAAATAAAATTTTGGGACAATCCGGCCATGAATACAACCCCAGTCCGAAATAAAAGGGTGCATTATCGCCAGGCACCTGGGTTAAACACCAAAAAGCAAAAACCCTCTATAGGGCATGGAACCGTACTGGTAGGATGGCTCAATGGACCCTCTAAAATTCATAGTACAGAGGGCGCCAAACCAACTCATAGCCATAGAGCATGTTGGATACTCCGGCAGGTGGCCAGAAGTGGCGAGGAGCTTCTAACTCCAGTATTCACAGAGCACCAGCCCAGGGATACCAGTATGGTATTAACAGTCTTCAAGACTTTCACATAAAATAATATGCGGAAACGAACACTCCACAGCCTTGCCGAAGTCTACCAAGTAGCAACAATAAACCCATGGAGTGACACGGCTATTACCTTTAATGCCAGTGATGAACCTAAATTCCGAACAGCCGAAGCACGAGCCGCATTGGTCCTCAGTCCAATAGTGGACGGCTTTCGCCTTACCAAGGTACTCATGGACGGTGGCAGCGGATTGAACCTCATTTATGAGGAAACCCTTCGAAAAATGGAAATAGACTGGAGCCGCATTGAGCGAAGCAACACAACCTTTAGAGGAATAATACCCAGTCGGGAAGCGTGCTGTACTGGAAAAATCACACTGGATGTGGTGTTCGGCACGCCGGATAACTATAGGTCCGAGGAGGTCACGTTTCAAGTGGCCCCGTTCAGCAGCGGATACCACGCTCTATTAGGGCGAGAGGCATTCACAATGTTTCAAGCTATACCCCATTACAGGTACATGAAGCTCAAAATGCCCGGACCCAACGGAATCATCACTCTTGCTAGTGACCCGGACATAGCACTCCGCGTCAAAAATAAGACAGCCGCACTGGCCCTTGAGGCACTATCCGAAGCCCTAGCGGCCGAGGAACTGACTGCGTTGCGCTCCACGATGAACAGGGACGACGTGATACTCGATAAAAGATCCAAGTCCACCTCTTTAAACCGGCGGACGAAATAGTCAAATTCCAAGTCCATCCAATGGACCCTACAAAAACGGCCTCCATCGGGGCGCAATTAAACCCTGATGTAGATGCCACACTACGAGAATTCCTACGCGAAAATTGGGACATTTTTTCCTGGCACCCTTCAGACATGCCAGGAATCCCACGCAGGCTGGCCGAGCACAACCTAAACATCCTAAAAGGATTCAAGCCTGTCAAGCAGGCTCTTCGGCGTTTCTCCGAACCTAAGAGACAAGCCATGGGAGAGGAGCTAGCCAAACTACTGGAGGCCGGATTCATCAGAGATATAAAACATCCGAACTGGCTAGCAAACCTGGTGATGGTACCAAAGAAGGACAAATCCTGGCGCCTATGCGTCGATTTCAAGGACCTCAACAAGGCCTGCCCAAAGGATCCCTTCCCCCTCCCCCGTATTGATCAAATTATCGATGCTACCGCAGGACACAATTCATTGTGTTTCCTCGACGCATACTCCGGCTACCATCAAATTAAGATGGCAGAGCCAGACCAAGCCGCAACGGCATTCATCACCCCATACGGCCCATTCTGCTTCAACACAATGCCCTTCGGGCTCAAAAACGCCGGCGCAACATATCAGCGCATGATTCAGACATGTCTGGCAAACCAGATCGGCAAAACAACGGAAGCATACGTAGATGACGTGGTCGTCAAAACCAAGCATGTCGAAACTCTAGTAGACGACTTGAGGCTCACATTCGATAACCTCCGAACATACGACATCAAGCTTAACCCGGGAAAATGCGTTTTCGGCGTACCAGCCGAAAAGCTCTTGGGCTTCATTGTATCTCGTAGTGGAATTGAAGCAAACCCAGCCAAGATCCGAGCTCTGTCACAATTGGATTTTCCAAAGGACCTCAAACAAATACAAAAATTAACTGGATGCATGGCGTCTCTAAGCTGATTTATCTCCCGCTTGGGAGACAAGGCATTACCCCTTTATCGCCTCCTCCGACGCACCGAACACTTCGAGTGGACGGATGCCGCCACGGCCGGACTCGAAGAAATAAAAGCCATATTGGCAACAAACCCGGTCCTGGCCGCGCCTAACATCGGCGAACCAATGCTATTATACATTGCAGCAACTTATCAAGTTGTAAACGCAGTGCTCGTCGTCGAACGAGAAACAGACGGACACAAATTCCGCCTTCAAAAACCAGTTTACTACATGTCCACTGTCCTCACTCCATGCAAGTCATGGTAACCGCATTAATGATAAAAAGATAGCGTACGCGGTGTTTATGGCATCCCGGAAGCTGCGACACTACTTTCAAGAGTGTTCGATAACAGTAGCCTCTGAAGTACCTCTTAACAATATTATAAACAAACGCGACGCGACGGGCTGGATTGCCAAATGGGCCATTGAGCTCCTCCCGTTCGACATAACCTATAAGCCACGACGAGCTATCAATTCGCAAGTTTTGGCCGACTTCGTCGCCGAATGGACTGAAGCCGAACTCCCTAAAGAGTACGACACATATTCCAACTGGATCATGCACTTCGACGGCTCCAAAATGTTAGCTGGTCTGGGGGCTGGCGTCGTTTTGACGTCCCCAACAGGAGATACAGTTCAATACGTACTACAGATAATGTATACAGACTCCAACAACGCAGCCGAATACGAGGCCCTTCTACATGGTCTCCGGATGGCAGTCTCCATGGGCATCCAACGCCTAGAGGTGCGTGGGGATTCGAACCTCGCGATATCCCAAATAAATGGAGACTTTGATGCCAAGGATCCGAAAATGGCAGCTTATCGCAACGCCGTCCTAAAAATGTCAGCTCGGTTCGAGGGGCTCGAATTTCACCATATAGCCCGGGAAAACAATCAGGCAACAGACGTCTTGGCACGCATCGGCGCAAAGCGCGATGCAGTCCCCCCCCCCCAACATTTTCTTGGAGAGGCTATTCAAGCCATCCGTATTATGGGAAGGGGAATCTGGAAATAACAGCCCGGACCCAACCGCACCGCCCGACACCGAACATTCTGACACAACGGGAGGCTCTGCCAACAAAGTAACATCCTCAACCCACGTAATAATGGCAGTTATTTCCCCATGGACAGAACCATTCCTAGCCTACCTAACTAGGCAGGAACTTTCCGAGGACCAAAACGAGGCACGCTGCATAGTGTGGCGATCTAAAGCCTATAAATTCCATGAAGGAGAGCTTTATAAGAAAAGCACCACCGGAGTCCTTCAAAGGTGTATCTCTGAAGAGGAAGGGCGGAATCTTCTGGCTGAAATTCATGCCGGACTCGGCAGGCACCACGCCGTAGCCCGGGCCCTTGTAAGCAAGGCCTTCCGTACATGATTTTATTGGCTGACGGCCCAAGCAGATGCTCAGGACTTAGTCGAACGATGCATCGATTGTCAACTCTTTGCTAACCAAAGCCATATGCCACCCACGGCCCTCCAAACTATACCCATCACCTGGGCCTTCGCGGTCTGGGGGCTTGACATGGTTGGACCCCTTAAAGGAGGAACCCACAAGCAAAAATACCTACTGGTCATGGTGGACAAATTCACCAAATGGATAGAGGCCAAGCCTGTTAAGACGGCCGAATCCGGACCGGTGATAGACTTCATATCAGGGGTCGTACACAGTTACGGCGTCCCCCACAGCATCATCACTGATAACGGTACGAACTTTACGGCCGACGAGGTCAAACTCTGGTGCAAAAACATGGGCATCAAGCTCGACTACGCTTCAGTCTATCACCCACAAACTAACGGTCAAGTCGAGCGAGCAAATGGTCTAATCATGAGCGGCATCAAGCCCAGATTAGTGCGGTCCCTCAAGGAATCTAACACGCACTGCGTAGAGGAGCTCGACTCCATACTCTGTGGGCTACGGACCACGCCGAATCGCACCACCGGATTCACACCATTCTTTATGGTATACGGCGCAGAGGCAGTTCTGCCCTGCGACATAATTCATGACTCACCTCGCATGCGCATGTACGAAGGAAGAGAAGCCAAACTCGATCGGCAGGACAATTTGGACGCCTTGGAGGAGGAGCGTGATGTGGCAAAAGTCCGTTCCGCATTCTATCAACAGCAGGCTCGAAGATATCAAAGCAGAGAAGTATGGGCCAAAACTTACAATGTTGGCGAGTTAGTTCTACGCCTGCCGGACAAGAAAAAGGACAAACTCAAGCCCAAATGGGAAGGTCCCTTCATTATTGACCAAGTCCTGACTGGTGGAGCGTACCGTCTGCGAGATGCATTGGAAAACCGACTCGACCCGAACCCATGGAATGCAGCCCGTCTCCGAAGATTCTACGCCTAGCCCCGGACTCTGTGTTCGTCTCCTTCCTCTGTCTATTTTTTACACATTAGCTGTCTTATATTTCTCTCCTTCTCCCTCCTTTTCTCTTACAGCCTTTAAGGGCTCGTTCGCGCCTTGGTCGCACACAATTGACGCGCTATCCGTGCTCATTATACCTGGGGGCTTCTTTAACAGAAGCTTGTTTATACGGGCCTCATGCCCAACACATGTGTCACACTTCTGCATGTACCTTTTATTCACCATTATATGCATCGATATGACTTAAGTTTTGGCCAAGCTAGGTTGCCTGGCTCCTGTGCTTACCCCTATGTTCCCGATTGTTTGGCTAGGCGGTAAAGGGAGCACCTCTGCGATTGTTACTACCGGGTCAGCCGGATGTGTACCTCAGACTGGGTGAAGCCGAAAGCTAGCATTATTAAGGGAATATTTGTTCGGTGAACTAAAGATGATTTCCCACTCGTTTATTTATCCGCCCCCAGATGCTTTTCTACTTTTTTCGCAGTCCGGACATGCACTTTAGGGCATGCCTCCCAGGGAAAGGAACCCCTAACGGAACTATTCTCCCTGGAAGATGTTTCTTACTAACCATGTAATATAACATAACTAGTTGGGCACTTGTCTGTTCATGCACTAATGACCCCTACGCCTGGTCTCCACGCATGCCCCGGTTCTTACATAACCGAGAGGGTATTCGGACACACTCCGGACTATCAGGTCCCGAGGTTGAAGCGAAAAAGTCCGCCATGACAAACGTCTACAATCCGGCTAGAAGGCATTTTACATGTCATCTTAAATTACATAGTCAATTTGACTGGGTATATTCCTCTTCAATACCATCCAACAGACTGTCTAGTTTACAGTCCTATTGGGAATATTTGGCGGCCAACTCTACCTGGTCGTACACTAAACTCACAGGGATCTCCTTCCCATCGGGCCCCACAGGTCTGACCTCGGCCATGTGGTTTGGGTCAGCCTTCGTGTACCGCGTCTTCACCATGGCCCAGGCCTCCCTGGCACCTTGACGGCAGACCGATATCTTCCATAATCCGAAGCGCCGCCGCGCTCCCTTCAGCTTCTCTGCAAGATCTCCAAGGCCTTCGGGCATGGGGACGGATGGCCACAAGGCCTGGGCGACACCTTGCATTACCTGCCGAACTCGCTCGTGCAGTTGTGAGAGCTCGGGAAGAAGGTCACCCGTAGAACCGGGCATTTCCTTTGTAGGCCGACCTGTCAGCATACCTACAGACATAACTCTGTCAATCAACTTCCACGCCGAACTCTTTTTCGAAGTTCGTTCAAGCACTTACTAAAAATGCCACGTCGAAGCCGCCGATTCTCCTTCACGGAGTCCGACAGTTGAGCACGAACATCCTTTAGTTCCTCGCCCAACTGGGTGTTGGCATCTTGGAGATTATTCTTCTCTTGCCTCACCCTCGTAAGAACGGTCTCGCCGGCCTTTAACCAGCGCAAGAGTTGTTGCTTGTCCGGATCCACTCTGGCGCCATCTGCAATGTTATTGTCAGATTTGCACAGATGCCGCACTTCACAACATACTTATCTTTGCCATCATATATTACCAGAGGGGGTCTCCTTGGCCTCCCCTGCCGCGGCTAGTGCGGCCTCAAGTTGGGCTTTGCACTCTTCCATCTCCTGGGACAGTTGGGTATTCTTTTCTGTAAGATCCTGCATAACAAATGATCCTTAAATCAGTTATTCTAACTGTTTCAAGTCTCGGGGGCTACTGACATATATAACCATCAAATTTTCTCACCCGTATGTCTTTTACATACTACTCTGTGGCTCTGGCTAGACCATTTTGAGCGGCACAGAGGTACGCATCTCCCGTATTGAAGGCATCCAATGCCTCTTGGGAGAAACAAGCGTCACAAAGAACTGTCCGACGACGCCTGTGGTTCATGGCACTCTCCACCTCGGAATTGGTGGCAGACAGCCCGTCCGCATCCTCTGTCGGAGGAGCGTCCGGTGCGCGCCTCGTGTTCGCCTCTGCTTCCGGACCCGGCCTTGGAGCCTGGCTGGTGGAGGCGCGATTGGCAACCTCTTCGGATATAGTCCGGCGAGCGCTCTTTTTCCAGGAGAGAGCAGGAGTGTTAGTATGCCTTGAGGGAATAAAACCTGCGAATAAAATGGCACGCCATACCGTTGCGCCGGCGTCTCAATCCGGACCGCACTTCTTTTCATCCTGCTGGGTCTTGATACCCTTGTTGGCTAGCCAGCGCAGGCTCGGCCCTCTGCCTCAAGGACTTCCCCTGCAAAAACGCCATTGGTATACGGTGATAAAAAATAAGCACAGATGGATCATCTTAAAAGTACTGGGACTTCGGTCTCAGTTACTTGTGAGGCTGGAAGTAGTCCGGGATAATCGGCGGTAATGGCCACTAAGGTGTTGTCCTTGCTCAATTGATGAAACACCCCATCGATCAGCTCCACAAATAAGTCTGGGTCCTCTTGGGAGTCCGGGTCGAAGGACCGTTCCGGGTCCTCGGGTTGTGGAGGAGGGCTGTTTATCTCCTTTACAGCCTGGCGTAGCTCCTGCATTGAAATTGCTAGACTGAATACTTAACTATGGGAATATGAAACGGATGGGCGAGTGAAAGTGTCCGCTTACCCAGCTTGGAGGGTTGTACATAGAAAATCTGCCCCGTGGGTTGACGCGGAGGAATTCCTCCTCTTCTCCCTTGTACAAAGCGGACAAGATCTTTATTAGAGCGGCAACCCATTCCGGCCCCTTACGGCTGCACCGGGTGGC
>NC_057810.1:692621189-692622174 GCF_018294505.1 Triticum aestivum | reverse complement strand
TCAGTCCGGAATGAGCTAACAACCTTATCCGGCTCATCAGGTAAAGGACGTCCTTGTCATTTTCCTTCTGAGGGCTTCGTGGACGCCAGCTTAGGCGCTTCTTCAAAGGAGCATTATCGAACTCAGGGAGGCCGATCCGAACAGGGTCTGGCAGGGGGACATCTTCTATATAAAACCATTCTAAAGGCCAGTCTTAGGACGCCTTCTTTGGGGTTCCTGATAGATATCCGGTCCCGGCGATGCACCATAGTTCGGCTCCGCCCACTTGATATATCGACCCCTCCTGAGAACGGTGCACAAGGCAGAACAGTTTCTTCCACAGCGCGAAGTGAACCTCGATGCCCAAAAACAGCTCGCAAAGGGCTACGAAGCCCGCAATATGCAATATGGAGGCAGGCGTAAGGTTGTGCAACTGGAGGCTGTAGAACTCCAGGAGCCCCCGGAGAAATAGATGAATTGGAAATCCGAGCCCTCTTATCAAATAAGGGAAAAGACATACCCGCTCTCCTTTGGAGGGATTGGGGACGCTCTCCGCTTGATCTCCACCATTATAGGTGGCAAGCCCGGCTCGAACCGGGACCATGTAGGCTGGGGGGAGAAACCCCTTGGCTTGTGTGACACCCAGATAATCAAGCTACAGTAACCTCTGCTAATGATGCCTCATCACCACTCTTACTGTTGTAAACCTCGCGATGATTCAACCCCGGTCGAATTCAAATTTCAAAATCAAAGCAAACAATAAAAGTTTTTCAAAATTTAAAACAAAAGTGTTCGGGAGATGCCATATTTTACATAAGTCAATATGGTGTAATGAACACAATTTTATAAACTGCCTAAGTATTTTAAAATAAATAAAAACAGAAAAGGAAAATAAATAACAGAAAGAAACTAACAAAAAAAAAAGAGGGAACCCCCTCCCACGGCCTACTGGCCTCGTTGGCCGGCCCATTCGGGCGCAGGCCCAACCGGCCACCCCCCTCCCCTT
>NC_057810.1:692602110-692620409 GCF_018294505.1 Triticum aestivum | reverse complement strand
CCCTTCCGTGCTGCTCCCGCGCCCGCAGCCGGCCATGGCCTCGCCCCGATGTGCCTTGCCGGGCGGGCTGGTGCCCGTCGCCCAGCGACCGCTCGGGTGCGCCCAGCGCCAGCGCCCATTCGGGTGGCGCCTGCACCCAGTACCCGGCGCCCGCTAAGGCCCCTGGGGCCTATGACAGATGGGCCCCATGCCCATAACGTTTTATAAAAAAAAGGAATTAAAAATAAAAATAATAAATAAAAAAATGATTTAATAAAATTAATTATTAATTAATTAATTATCTAATGAATTAATTAAGTTAATTAATCCGGTTTAATTAATTTAATTAACTAGTTAGGTTAATTAAATAGTAATTAAATTAACTAATTTGTAATTAACCTAAACAGAGAATGACAGGTGGGTCCCACTGGACCCACATGTCAGGTTGACCAAGTCAACTCTGTTGACTGCTGACATCAGCATGACATCATGCTGACGTCATAAATCCATTTTTCGAATTAATTAAATAATTAATTAAATTCCAGAAATTAATAAAATCTTTAGAAAATCATATCTTTTAATCCGTAACTCGGATTAAAATATTTTCAACATGAAAGTTGCTCAGAACGACGGGACGAATCCGGATACGCAGTCTGTTCGTCCGCCGCACACCCCTAACCTATCGAACCCGCAACTTTCCCCCTCCGGCTCCTCTCCCCGAAAACACGAAACCCCGGGAATACTTCCCGGATGCTTCCCCCCTTCACCGGTATCACCTCATACCGCGTTAGAACACGTCTAGCTCTGCCTGTTATCCTGTTATGCACTTGCTTGCTATGTATTTACTGTTTCTTCCCCCCTCTTCTCTTCAGTAGAACCCGTGACGATGCTGATGCCCCAGTTCGACTACGAAGTTGACGACCCCTCTCTCTTGCCAGAGCAACCAGGCAAGCCCCCCCCTTTGATCACCAGATATCGCCTACCCTTCTCTATACTGCTTGCATTAGAGTAGTGTAGCATGTTACTGCTTTCAGTTAATCCTATACTGCTGCATAGCCTGTCCTTGCTACTACTGTTGTTACCTTTACCTGCTATCCTACTGCTTAGTATAGGATGCTAGTGTTCCATCAGTGGCCCTACACTCTTGTCCGTCTGCCATGCTATACTACTGGGCTGTGATCACTTCGGGAGGTGATCACGGGCTTATACTATATACTTTACACTATTACATTACCTGTGATACTGTTCGGAGATGGGGGCTGAAAGGACAGGTGGCTCCATCCCGGTAGAGGTGGGCCTGGGTTCCTGACGGCCCCCAACTGTTACTTTGTGGCGGAGCGACAGGGCAGGTTGAGACCGCCTAGGAGAGAGGTGGGCCTGGCCCTGTTCGGCGTTCGCGGATATTTAACACGCTTAACGAGATCTTGGTATTTGATCTGAGTTGGCTACGAGCCTATACGCACTAACCATCTACTGGGAGTGGTTATGGGTATCCCGGTGTCGTGGTATCAGCCGAAGCACTTCAGACGTCAGCGACGGAGCGGCGCGCGCCGGATTGGAACGTAAGCCTGCTCTTGTATTAAGGGGGCTAGTTCTGCTTCCGGCCGCCCTCGCAACGTGCAGGTGTGCTATGGGCGATGGGCCCAGACCCCTGTGCGCTTAGGTTTAGACCGGCGTGCTGACCTCTCTGTTGTTCTAGGTGGGGCTGCGACGTGTTGATCTTCTGAGGCCGGGCATGACCCAGGAAAGTGTGTCCGGCCAAATGGGATCGAGCGTGTTGGGTAAGTTGGTGCACCCCTGCAGGGAAGTTAATCTATTCGAATAGCCGTAATCTTCGGTAACAGGACGACTTGGAGTTGTACCTTGACCTTATGACAACTAGAACCGGATACTTAATAAAACACACCCTTCCAAGTTCCACAGACAACCCGGTGATCGCTTTTCCACAGGGCGACGAGGAGAGGATCGCCGGGTAGGATTATGCTATGCGATGCTATTAGAGATGCTACTGGGATGCTACTGGAGATGCTACTTGGAGATGCTACTTGGAGGACTTCAATCTACTCTCTCCTACATGCTGCAAGACGGAGGCTGCCAGAAGCGTAGTCTTCGACAGGATTAGCTATCCCCCTCTTATTCTGGCATTCTGCAGTTCAGTCCACTGATATGGCCTTCTTACACATATACCCATGCATATGTAGTGTAGTTCCTTGCTTGCGAGTACTTTGGATGAGTACTCACGGTTGCTTTCTCCCCCTTTTTCCCCTTTTCCTTTCTTTCTGGTTGTCGCAACCAGATGCTGGAGTCCAGGAGCCAGACGCCACCGTCGACGATGATTCCTACTACACTGGAGGTGCCTACTACTACGTGCAGGCCGCTGACGACGACCAAGAGTAGTTAGGAGGATCCCAGGCAGGAGGCCTGCGCCTCTTTCGATCTGTATCCCAGTTTGTGCTAGCCATCTTATGGCAACTTGTTTAACTTATGTCTGTACTCAGATATTGTTGCTTCTGCTGACTCGTCTATGATCGAGCACTTGTATTCGAGCCCTCGAGGCCCCTGGCTTGTATTATGATGCTTGTATTACTTATTTTATTTGTAGAGTTGTGTTGTGATATCTTCCCGTGAGTCCCTGATCTTGATCGTACACATTTGCGTGCATGATTAGTGTACGATTGAATCGGGCGCGTCACAACTTGAAGCGCCACTAGCTCGCTGTGCGGGACGGAGCATCTCTCCCAATCTCCAGGCTGAGGGCTGGGGGGCGAGAGGAGGAGCTGCGTCGACTGGCCATGATGGAATGGATCTCTATCGAACGCGCTCCGATGAATGCTCGCGAAGGGAAGATGGTGTGATTCGGATCTAACTGCTCGGCGAGATCCATCCAAAGGGATGATCTCTATCGAACGCGCTCCGATGAATGCTCGCGAAGGGAAGATGGTGTGCACAATGTCAATGTAAGTGTGAAGTTCAGGGCAAAGATCATCCAATTTTTTTGAATCAAAAGGCCTTAATCACCTTGTTACTATACTCAATCGAACCACCATATTCATTATACCAGTTTGGATTAAATCTCCACTGAGTATCTCAAATTTTTCCTCCATTGATGAAACTACGGCATGTTCAAAATCGACATGTAACGATGCGACTCGGTACCTCAAATTTGGTCCACAATAGCCAGCAGTCTCGCCGCCGCCGGCCTACCCTTTCCGGCTCGTCGTTGGCGCATCTAGGCGTCAGGCGCAGATGAGAGAGTCGAGGAAGCGAACAGAAAGGGTAAAGATCGTGCTGGCGGCGGCTGCCGTGTACATGTACATTAGAATAGGTCACGGAGTCCCCTCAAAAGGAAAAAGAAAAGAATAGGTCATGGAGCGACAAACAGGCCGGGTACACTAGAACGAATGGGTTCAACTCACTTTTTTTATTGGGTTCATGCAAATACCTATATCAATACGTATACTCGGCCAGGAAAAGTTGTTGGGTTCAACTAAACCCAACACTAATACACTGGCTCTGCCCCTGACAGGTTGGTTCGCTTTAATAATATTTTTTTAAAGTCATCGGTTTGGGTGACTACGACCGTGGTTGTATCCCAAGTTCACAAGCCATCCCAACACCCAGTAGAGGAATCACATTCATGGCAGCGGTCTTCCAGTATTCCACACCCGTATGAGACTACCCACAGTGGGAGTAACATAGGTAGTAACATCACGCATATCTAGATAAAATAGATGATGTGGCAAACAATAAATAAAGAAAGAGAGAAAAGTGCTAACATAGCTAGTTACTAGTAGTATGAGTAACATCACACATATCAAGGCAAGATATGTCTGCAGCCTAATAAATGAAGCGTTGCCTATTGTGGCTAGTCTGATTTCTTTTGGGAATGAACGGGGCAATAATGGCGCGCCCGGAATTGAGATCGAGCGACGGTGCCCAACCCTTTGCTCCCCCCTCGCGGTTCAAATACCGTAGGATGGGATGGAATGGGAGGAGGCGTCTTTCTCTCCCACTTCTTCCCCGCTACTGCCGGCGGCCGGAGCTTTCGCGTGGCGTGACGACGGGTCGTACTCCGGTGAAGTTGCAATCTCTTTCTTTTTCTGTAGACCCCGATCATCTCTGTCATTCTCTCTTTTCTCGTGTTTCTGCTGATTTTCATTCCCCGCTCCCGCAGCACACTCCACCAGTTCGACGCAATGGGCAAGATGTCTGCTGGCGCCGGCGAAAATCCCTTCCGCGTCCTCCCCGACGACGTGCTCGAACATATCATGTCCTTCCTGCTGGAGGATGATGCCCTGCAGACCTGTGTGCTCGACACCCAGTGGCGCGACCTCTGGAGGCGCACAACCACCCTACGCTTCGTCTATGGGGACCGGTCAAGCAACGACGATGGCAGTTCCATCTCCAATGCCGAGCGTTTTTGTCGATTGGCGAAGCTCATAATCCACCTCCGGGGGAATTCACCTCTAACGGACTGCGAGATCAATCCCTGCGGTGATGAGGACAGTGGTGACAATTTTAGACAAACCAAGCTCTTGATTTGGTACGTTCTCAAGTGCGGGGTTGAGAAGCTCTATGTTTGGGCCGCTGATTATGAGGACGAACCGTTGGAACTCAGCAAACATCTCGTCTCCCCGCACCTAAGGATCATCAAATTTTATTATGTCATGATGGTGGATTCCTCACTGGATTTCTCGGGCTGCCCAGCATTAGAGAAGCTAGCAATGGAAGATTGCAGCATCTAAGGAAGCATATATTCCGAATCACTAAAGTATCTGCAGTTTACTGGGAATTGTGTCTTCTCTCTGGATGATCGCATTCATATTCATGCCCCGCGTCTTATCTCTATCTCGCTGCTACTTGATGGGGTTCTCATTGATGGCGGCTTGACGCCTTCGCCTTGGAATGATGCTATTACTGAAGACAGCATGTGTTAGGCTTGGCTATTCATGCCATGATTCCAGTAAAAGTAATAACCGGGATAATGTCTGCTTCCTTCTGGATGGATTGTCCAATGCTGTTGATTTGGAACTGAGTTCTATGCCCGAGGTGGTATGCTTTGCATCATCTTTCTAACTATGATTGTTATTTGAGTATTATTTAGATACATCGTTAGATCTGCATACCTTATTTTCATCACCACATTTTGCTAACTTTATCTTCACATATAGTAGCTTGATTGGATAAAATGTGAGTCTAGGGGCCTATGGTGAATTATTTCCTTTTCCTAGTTTTGAAATTAAAATAGCTAATTGAGGCCGTCCTTGTATTTTTCTCTTATAATCTCACGGTTTCCTGTTCATTTGCAATTTCTCCAGCTTATCTACAGATGGCATTTGAAATGGTGCCCTAAATTTGACAAACTGAAGACTCTGGTACTCAATGATTGGTTTACGGCAACTGACCTAGTTTGCCTCAAACACACTCCAATTCTTGAGGAGCTCACTCTTGAGCTAGAATCCAGTCAGGTGTTTAACTAAAATATGTTGGTGTATTAGTAATGGTATTCTATTGTATGTTTTTTAGCTTAATAAGAGATCATGCATATAATAGATCAAAGAAACTCAAATAACTTTCATGGATATAAAGAGATATAACTGATCATAAACTCGAAGTTCATCAGATCCCAACAAACACACTGCAAAAAAGAGTTACATCATATGGATCTCCAAGAGACCATTGTATTGAGAATTCACCGAGAGAGAGAGAAAACCATCTAGCTACTAACTACGGACCCAAAGGTCTACAAAGAACTACTCACGCATCATCAGAGAGGCACCAATGGAAGTGGTGAACCCCTCCGTGATGGTGTCTAGATTGGATCTAGTGGTTCTGGACTCTGTGGCGGCTGGATGAATATTTTGTCAACTCCACTAGGGTTTGTGGATTTTTCGGGTATTTATAGAGCAAAGAGGCGGTCCGGGGGGTGCCCAAGGTGGGCACAACCCACCAGGGCGCTCCAGGGCCTCCTGGCGTGCCTTGGTGGGCTGTCCCCTCCTCAGGACAGCCCCCAGGTGCAACTAGGGCCCATCTTCCTTCTTTTGGCCCATAAAAAATCTCTAAAAAGTTTTGGGGCATGTAAAAAACATGGAAAAACAACAACTGGCACTTGGCACTATGTCAATAGGTTAGTACCAAAAAATGATATAAAATGATTATAAAACATCCAAGATTGATAATAAAACAACATGGAACAATCAAAAATTATAGATACGTTGGAGACGTATCAGCATCCCCAAGCTTAACTCCTGCTCGTCCTCGAGTAGGTAAGTGATAAAAACAGAATTTTTGATGTGGAGTGTTGTTCATCAAGTCATATCATATTCTTTTCTTTATAGCATGGACATTTAGACTTTTATCTGATTCAAAGCAATAGTCTAGTTTTAACATGATAATTTAGATACTCAAGCATATCAACAAGCAACCATGTCTTTCAAAATATCATGCTAAAACAAGTTATCCCTAGCCCATCATGCTCAAACATTGATCCATTCATGAAACACATTCGAATACTAGCTATACCCAATAGTTACTCACGATCATATTGCCTCTTAGTTGGTGCTTTTGTAAGAGAAGAGGGAGACTCAAATTCAAAAATAAAAATTGCATAAAGTAAAATAAAGGCCCTTCGTAGAGGGAAGTAGGGGTTTGTAGAGGTTCGAGAGCTCAAAGCGAAAAATTAGAGATAAAAACATTTTGGGAGGTGTATCCATCCCACCAACGAAAATGATGTAGAGCTACAAACACTTTCCATGCTAGATATGCCATAGGCGGTTCCCAAACAGAAAATAAAGTTTATTCCTTTTTCCATCATACTTTCACTTTCCATGGCTAACTGTATCCACGGGTGCCCTCCATACCAACACTTTCAAAGGAATTTATTATTTGATAACATAAAGTAAATTCATTTTTGCATTTCGGGACTGGGAATCCCTAAAACCTTTGCCTTACTCTCGTGCAATGACAAGTGAATAAACACTCATCGTGAGAATAAAACATCCAGCATGGAAAATATTAGCCACCCGTTACCGTTCCGCGAGCAAAACAAACACAAAAAAGAGAAGTTTATTTTGAAAATTAGAGATGGTACATGCAAATTTGCTTATAACGGCAAAAGAATACCGCATATAGGAAGATATAGTCGACTCATGTGGAAAAACTAGTTTAAAGGATTTTGGATGCACAAGTAGAGGTCATACTTGGTGCAAAATGAAGGCTAGCAAAAAGATTGAGAAGCGACCAACCAAGAAACGAATAATTTCGTGAAGCAAGCATTAAGCATAAGTAACACCGAATAATGCACCAGAAGTAGGATATAATTTTCATTGCATGATTATTGACTTTCGTGCATGCATAGGGAATCACAAACCTTAACACCAATATTCTTACTAGAGGACAATTACTCATCAACAGAACTCACATATCTAAAAAATATTACTAAGAACCAAGTTTATTTTGTCCAATGATCTTCATGACATTTTTCACTTTATCCTTCTTGGATATCTATCACTTTGGGACTAACTTTTATCTGTTGCTTTTCATAAGCTCAAACAAATAAAAGTGAAGATCATGAGCATAACAAATTTTCTTTCTCTCAAAATAATCTAACTGAAGCAAGAGAGAATTGCTACATCGTGAGCTTGCGTTTGTTTTCCTTGAAGAGGAAAGGGTGATGCATCAATAGTAGCGTAAGTATTTCCCTAAGTTTTTGAGAACCAAGGTATCAATCCAGTAGGAGGCTCCTCAAAAGTCCCACGCACCTACACAAACAAACAAAGAACTCACAACCAACGAAATAAAGGGGTTGTCAATCCCTTCACGGCCACTTGCGAAAGTGAGATCTGATAGAGATAGTATGATACGATAAATATATTTTTGGTCTTTTATAATATAGATGCAAAAAGTAAAGATGCAAATAAAAGTAGATTGGAAGCAAATATGATAAGAGATAGACCCGGGGGCCATAGGTTTCACTAGAGGCTTCTCTCAAGATAGCATAAGTATTACGGCTGGTGAACAAATTACTGTCAAGCAATTGATAGAAAAGCGAATAATTATGAGATTATCTAGGCATGATCATGTATATCGGCATCATGTCCGCAACAAGTAGACCGACTCCTGCCTGCATCTACTACTATTACTCCACACATCGACCGACTCCTGCCTGCATCTAGAGTGTTAAGTTCACAAAGCACAGAGTAACGCATTAAGCAAGATGACATGATGTAGAGGGATAAAATCATGCAATATGATATAAACCCCATCTTTTTATCCTCGATGGCAACAATACAATACGTGCCTTGCAACCCTTTCTGTCACTGGGTAAGGACACCGCAAGATTGAAGCCAAAGCTAAGCACTTCTCCCATGGCAAGAAAGATCAATCTAGTAGGCCAAACCAAACTGATAATTCGAAGAGACTTGCAAAGATAACTCAATCATACATAAAAGAATTCAGAGGAGTTTCAAATATTTCTCATAGATAAACTTGATCATAAACCCACAATTCATCGGATCTCGACAAACACACCGCAAAATGAGATTACATCGAATAGATCTCCACAAGAGAGGGGGAGAACATTGTATTGAGATCCAAAAAGAGAGAAGAAGCCATCTAGCTAATAACTATGGACCCGAAGGTCTGTGGTAAACTACTCACAAGTCATCGGAAGGGCTATGGTGTTGATGTAGAAGCCCTCCGGGGTCGATTCCCCCTCCGGTGGAGCACCGACGAAGGCTCCAAGATGAGATCTCACGGATACAGAAGGTTACGACGGTGGAAATTGTGTTTCGGGTGCTCCCGAGATGTTTTCGGGGTACGTAGGCTTATATAGGAGGAAGAAGTACGTCAGTGGCTGCCCGAGGGGCCCACGAGACAGGGACACGCTTCCGAAGGTTTCATTCCATTTGGACTCCGTTTGATATTCCTTTTCTTCGAAATACTGAAATAGGCAAAAAACAGCAATACAGGCTGGGCCTCCGATTAGTAGGTTAGTCCCAAAAATGATAATAATGTGTAAAATAAAGCCCATAAACATCCAAAAGGGGTAATATAATAGCATGGAACAATCAAAAATTATAGATACGTTGAAGACATATCAAGCATCCCCAAGCTTAATTCCCGCTCGTCCTCGAGTAGGTAAATGATAAAAACAGAATTTTTGATGTGGAATGCTACCTAGCATAATTCTCAATGTAATTTTCTTTATTGTGGCATGAATGTTCAGATCCAAATGATTCAAAATAAAAGTTCATATTGATAAAAGAAATAGTAATACTTCAAGCATACTAATCAAAGCAATCATGTCTTCTCAAAATAACATGGCAAAAGAAAGTTCATCCCTACAAAATCATATAGTTAGGCTATGCTTCATTTTCATCACACAAAGATGTTCCCAACTTCTATACCCCCGATGACAAGCCAAACAATTGTTTCATACTTAAATAATCTCAAACTTTTTCAACCTTCACGCAATACATGAGCGTGAGTCATGGATATAGCACTATGGGTGGAATAGAATATGATGATGGGGATTGTGTGGAGAAAACAAAAAAAGGAGAAAGTCTCACATTGACGAGGATAATCAACGGGCTATGGAGATGCCCATCAATTGATGTGAACATGAGGAGTAGGGATTGCCATGCAACGGATGCACTAGAGCTATACATGAATGCTCAACAAAAGAAAACTAGTGGGTGTGCATCCAACTTGCTTACTCACGAAGACCTAGGGCATTTGAGGAAGCCCATCATAGGAATATACAAGCCAAGTTCTATAATGAAAAAATCCCACTAGTATGAAATAGACAACCTATGAGACTCACTATATGAAAAACATGGTGCTACTTTGAAGCACAATATATGAGAGTCACTACATGAAGAACAAGGTGCTACTTTGAAGCACAAGTGTGGAAAAAGAGATAGTAACATTTTATTTCATTTTATTGTTTTTTCTTTTTTTTATTTTCTTTTTTTGGGCCTTTTTTTCTTTTGGCCTTTTTTTCTTTTTGGGCAATGCTCTAATAATGATGATCATCACACTTTCATTGATTACAACATATGAATTACAACTCGAAACTAGAACAAGATATGACTCTATATGAATGCCTCCGGCCGTGTACCAGGATGGTGCAATGAATCAAGAGTGAAATGTATAAAAAATAATGCATGGTGGCTTTGCCACAAATACGATGTCAACTACATGATCATGCAATGGCAATATGACAAAAGTAAAGTATGTCATGATGATGATGAACGGAATGGTGGAAAGTTGCATGGCAATATATCTCGGAATGGCTATGGAAATGCCATAATAGGTAGGTATGGTGGCTGTTTTGAGGAAGATATAAGGAGGTTTATGTGTGATAGAGCGTATCATATCACGGGGTATGGATGCACCGGCGAAGTGTGCACCAACTCTCAAGGTGAGAAAGGGTAATGCACGGTACCGAAGAGGCTAGCAATGGTGGAAAGGTAAAAGTGCGTATAATCCATGGACTCAACATTAGTCAAAAGAACTCATATACTTATTGCAAAAATTTAGAAGCCATCAAAAATCAAGAACTAAGCGCATGCTCCTAGGGGGATAGATTGGTAGGAAAAGACCATCGCTCGTCCCCGACCGCCACTCATAAGGATGCACAAGCCAGGTACACTTCACGTTTCAAATTTGTTACACAACTTTAACCATACGTGCATGCTACAGGATTTGCTAACTTCAACACAAGCATTCTTTAAATTCATAATCACCCAACTAGCATGACTTTAATATTACTACCTCCATATCTCAAAACAATTATCAAGTATCAAATTGATCATAGCATTCAATTCACTTCCTATGATAGCTTTTATTATACCCAACTTGGATGCTCATCATTCTAGGACCAATTTATAACCAAAGCAAATACCATGCTATTCTAAAAGACTCTTAAAATAATATAAGTGAAGCATGAGAGACTAACAATTTCAAAAAAATCAAACCACCGCCGTGCTCTAAAAGATATAAGTGAAGCACTAGAGCAAAAACTATCAAGCTCAAAAAATATACGTGAAGCACATAGCAAATTCTAATAAATTCTAATCAAATAGGCTTCTACCAACGGGTGTGTACAGCAAGGATGATTGTGGTAAACTAAAAAGCAAAGACTGATATAATACACGACGCTCCAAGCAAAACACATATCATGTGGCGAATAAAAATATAGCTCCAAGTAAAGTTACCAATGAACGAAGACGAAAGAGGGGATGCCTTCCCGGGGCATCCCCAAGCTTAGGATTTTGGCTATCCTTGAATATCTTGGGGTGCCATGGGCATCCCCAATCTTAGGATCTTGCCACTCCTTATTCCATAGTCCATAAAAGCTTTACCCAAAACTTGAAAACTTCACAACACAAAACTCAACAGGAAATCTTATAAGCTCCGTTAGTGAAAGAAAACAAAACCACCACATAAGGTACTGTAATGAACTCATTCTTTATTTGTTTTGGTGTTAAACCTACTATATTCCAAGTTCTCTATGGTTCATACCCTTACATACTAGCCATAGATGCATCAAAATAAGCAAACAACACACGAAAAACAGAATGTCAAAAACAGAACAGTCTGTAGAAATCTGTAACTAACGCAAACTTCTGGAACTCTAAAAATCCTAACAAAATAGGACATACTGGAAAATTTTGTTTATTGATCAGCATAAAAAAGAATCAATGCAAAATAACGTTTATGTGATTTATTGAATTTTTTCTCTTGTGCGCAAAGTTTCTGTTTTTCAGCAGAATCAAATCAACTATCATCATAGTTTATCCTATAGGTTCTACTTGGCACAAACACTAATTAAATGATAAAAACACATCTAAAAAGAAATTAGATGCAAAATTTATTACTAAACAGGAACAAAAACAAAAAACACAAAGAAAATTGGGTCGCCTCCCGACTAGTGCTATCGTTTAACGCCCCTAGCTAGGCATAAAAGCGAAGATAGATCTAAGTAGTGCCATCTTTGGCACTTGATTCATAAGTAGCTCGCATGATAGATTCATAAGGTAATTTGACTTTCTTTGTTGGAAAGTGCTCCATGCCTTTATTTAATGGAAATTGAAATCTAATATTCCCTTCCTTCATATCAATAATCGCACCAATCGTTCTAAGGAAAGGTCTACCAAGAATAATAGGGCAAGAAAGATTGCAATCTATATCAAGAACGATAAAATCTACGGGCACCAAATTTCTATTTGAATCAATGAGAACATCATTGATTCTTCCCATTGGCTTTTTAATGGTGGAATCCGCAAGGTGCAAATTTAAAGAGCAATCATCAAGATCATGGAAACCTAGAATATCACATAAAGTTTTCAGAATCATGGAAATACTAGCACCCAAATCACACAAAGCAAAACACTCGTGATCTTTAATTCTAATCTTTATAGTAGGTTCCCACTCATCAGTAAGTTTTCTATGTATTGAAACTTCCAAATTAAGTTTTTCATCATAAGATTGCAACAAGGCATCAACGATATGTTTGGTAAAAGCTTTATTTTGACTATAAGCATGAGGAGAATTAACAACGGATTGCAACAAGGAAATACAACCTTCTAACGAGCAATTATCATAATCAAATTCCTTGAAATCCGAGATAGTGGGTTCAATACTATTTAAAGTCATGACCTCTCCAATCCCACTTTTACCAAATTTAGCATCAAGATCTGAAAACTCCGAATTTTTGGGACGCCTTCTAAATAAAGTTGACTCATCTTCAGTCCCATTATTATCAAGATTCATATTGCAAAACAAAGATCTAATAGGAGACACATCAATAACTTTAAGATCTTCATCATTATTTTCATCTAACTTTTCTGGTTTGGCAGCCATCTTATTGACTAAGGTGGCTTGCTTATCAGAAATTTTGGCTATAGCATTTTCAAGCCAGGTAATTTGAGAGTTCACACCAAAAAACTCTTTATTCATATCATCAAGCTCCTTATTCATAAAACTCAAATACCCTTTTTGTTCTTTAAGATCTTTTCTGAAGAAATTATTATGCTCAAGTTGCAAATTCATAAATCTTCTAATATTTGATTCAATCTCATCCATCCTTCTGAGAAGGAGGTCGGTACTCTTAGGCAAAGCCATAAGGACAAATAGGCACACAAGCAAACAGAAAAAGTCAAGCGAAAAGGGAGAGAGAGAAGATTAGGAAAGAGAGGGCGAATAAAACAGCAAAGGTGAAGTGGGGGAGAGAAAAACGAGAGGCAAATGGCAAATAATGTAAATGCGAGGGAGATGAGTTTGTGATGGGTACTTGGTATGTCTTGACTTGAGCGAAGACCTCCTCGGCAACGGCTCCAGAAATCCTTCTTGCTACGTCTTGAGCTTGCGTTTGTTTTCCTTAAAGAGGAAAGGGTGATGCAGCAATAGTAGCATAAGTATTTCCCTCAGTTTTTGAGAACCAAGGTATCAATCTAGTAGGAGGCTCCTCAAAAGTCCCACGCACCTACACAAACAAACAAAGAACTCACAACCAATGCAATAAAGGGGTTGTCAATCCCTTCACGGCCACTTGCGAAAGTGAGATCTGATAGAGATAGTATGATAAGATAAATATATTTTTGGTATTTTATAATATAGATGCAAAAAGTAAAGATGAAAATAAAAGTAGATTGGAAGCAAATATGATAAGAGATAGACCCGGGGGCCATAGGTTTCACTAGAGGCTTCTCTCAAGATAGCATAAGTATTACGGTGGGTGAACAAATTACTGTCGAGCAATTGATAGAAAGGAGAATAATTATGAGATTATCTAGGCATGATCATGTATATAGGCATCACGTCCGCAACAAGTAGACCGACTCCTGCCTGCATCTACTACTATTACTCCACACATCGACCGACTCCTGCCTGCATCTAGAGTATTAAGTTCACAAAGAACAGAGTAACGCATTAAGCAAGATGACATGATGTAGAGGGATAAACTCATGCAATATGATATAAACCCCATCTTTTTATCCTCGATGGCAACAATACAATACATGCCTTGCAACCCTTTCTGTCACTGGGTAAGGACACCGCAAGATTGAACCCAAATATAAGCACTTCTCCCATGGCAAGAAAGATCAATCTAGTAGGCCAAACCAAACTGATATTTCGAAGAGACTTGCAAAGATAACTCAATCATACATAAAAGAATTCAGAGGAGATTCATATATTTCTCATAGATAAACTTGATCATAAACCCACAATTCATCGCATCTTGACAAACACACCACAAAAAGAGATTACATCGAATATATCTCTAGAAGAGAGGGGGAGAACATTGTATTGAGATCCAAAAAGAGAGAAGAAGCCATCTAGCTAATAACTATGGACCCGAAGGTCTGTGGTAAACTACTCACAAGTCATCGGAAGGGCTATGGTGTTGATGTAGAAGCCTTCTGTGGTTGATTCCCCCTCCGGCGGAGTGTCAGCGAAGGCTCCAAGATGAGATCTCGCAGATATAGAAGGTTACAGCGGTGGAAATTGTGTTTCGGGTGCTCCTTGGATGTTTTCGGGGTACGTAGGCTTATATAGGAGGAAGAAGTACGTTGATGGCCACCTGAGGGGCCCACGAGACAGGGGGGCCAGCCCTACCCTCTCGTGGCCGCCTCGGCTACTTCTTGACTTGCACTCCAAGTCCCCTGGATCACGTTTTTGTTGGGGAACGTAGCAGAAATTCAAAATTTTCCTACGAGTCACCAAGATCTATCTATGGAGAAACTAGCAACGAGAGAGAGGGGAGTGCATATACATACCCTTGTAGATCGCTAAGCGGAAGCGTTCAAGAGAATGGGGTTGAAGGAGTCGTACTCATCGTGATCCAAATCACCGGAGATCCTAGTGCCGAATGGACGGCACCTCCGTATTCAACACACGTACAGCCCGGTGACGTCTTCCATGCCTTGATCCAACAAGGAGAGAGGGAGAGGTTGGGGAAGACTCTGTCCAGCAGCAGCACAACGACATGGTGGTGATGGAGGAGCATGGCAATCCAGCAGGGCTTCGCCAAGCACCGCGAGAGACAAGGAGAAAGAGAGGTAGGGCTGCGCCAGGGAGAGGTGGAAACTCTTGTGTTTGCAGCCCCAAATACCTCAAGTATATATAGGGGAGAGGGAGGGGGTTGCGCCCCCCTTTAGGGTTCCCACCCCAAGGGGTGCAGCAGCCCTAGATCCCATCTAGGGTGAGGCCAAGAAGAGGGAAGAGGGAAACTTGCCCCCCAAGCAAGGTGGAGGCGCCCCCTCCCCAAACCCTAGGCGCCTTGGGCCCTTGTGGGGGGGGGGGGCGGGCGTAACAGCCCACCTGGGGCTGGTCCCCTCGCGCACATGGCCCATGCAGCCCTCTGGGGCCGGTGGCCCCACTTGGTGGACCCCCGGGACCCTCCCGGTGGTCCCGGTACATTACCGATAACACCCGAAACTTTTCCAGTGACCAAAACAGGACTTCCATATATAAATCTTTACCTCCGGACCATTTCGGAACTCCTCGTGATGTCTGGGATCTCATCCGGGACTCCGAACAACATTCAGTAACCACGTATATCTATTCCCTATAACCCTAGCGTCATCGAACCTTAAGTGTGTAGACCCTACGGGTTCGGGAACCATGCAGACATGACCGAGACGTTCTCCGGTCAATAACCAATAGCGGGATCTGGGTACCCATGTTGGCTCCCACATGTTCCATGATGATCTCATCGGATGAACCACAATGTCGAGGACTCAATCAATCCCGTATACAATTCCCTTTGTCTAGCGGTATTGTACTTGCCCGAGATTCGATTGTCGGTATGCCGATACCTTGTTCAATCTCGTTACCGGCAAGTCTCTTTACTCGTTCCATAACACATCATCCCGTGATCAACCCCTTGGTCAAATTGTGCACATTATGATGATATCCTACCGAGTGGGCCCAGAGATACCTCTCCGTCAACTGGAGTGACAAATCCCAGTCTCGATTCGTGCCAACCCAACAGACACTTTCGGAGATACCTGTAGTGCACCTTTATAGCCACCCAGTTACGTTGTGACGTTTGGCACACCCAAAGAATTCCTACGGTATCCGGGAGTTGCACAATCTCATGGTCTAAGGAAATGATACTTGACATTAGAAAAGCTTTAGCATACGAACTACACGATCTTTGTGCTAGGCTTAGGATTGGGTCTTGTCCATCACATCATTCTCCTAATGATGTGATCCCGTTATCAACGACATCCAATGTCCATGGTCAGGAAACCGTAACCATCTATTGATCAACGAGCTAGTCAACTAGAGGCTTACTAGGGACATGGTGTTGTCTATGTACCCACACATGTATCTGAGTTTCCTATCAATACAATTATAGCATGAATAATAAACGATTATCATGAATAAGGAAATATAATAATAATAACCAATTTATTATTGCCTCTAGGGCATATTTCCAACAGTCTCCCACTTGCACTAGAGTCAATAATCTAGTTGACATCACCATGTGATTAACATTGACAGGTCACATCGCCATGTGACCAACATCCAAAGAGTTTACTAGTGTCACTAAACTAGTTCACATCACCATGTGATTAAGACTCAATGAGTTCTCGGGTTTGATCATGTTTTGCTTGTGAGAGAGGTTTTAGTCAACGGGTCTGCAAAATTCAGATCCGTATGTATTTTGCAATTCTCTATGTCATATTGTAAATGCTGCTTCCATGCTCCACTTGGAGCTATTCCAAATGGTTGCTCCACTATACGTATCCGGTTTGCTACTCAGAGTCATTCAGATATGTGTTAAAGCTTGCATCGACGTAACCCTTTACGCCGAACTCTTTATCACCTCCATAAAATCGAGAAACATGTCCTTTATTTACTCCAAGGACAATTTTGACCGTTGTCCAATGATCCATTCCTGGATCATTCTTGTACCCCTTGACTGACTCATGGCAAGGCACACTTCTGGTGCGGTACACAACATAGCATACTATATAGCCTATGTCTGAAGCATAGGGGACGACCTTCATCCTTTCTCTCTCTTCTGTCGTGGTCGAGCTTTAACTCTTAACTTCATACCTTACAACTCAGGCAAGAACTCCTTCTTTGACTGATCCATCTTGAACACCTTCAAGATCATGTCAAGGTATGTGCTCATTTGAAAGTATTATTAAGCATTTTGATCTATCTTATAGATCTTGATGCTTATTGTTCAAGTAGCCTAATCCAGGTTTTCCATTGAAAAACACTTTTCAAATAACCCTATATGCTTTCTAGAAATTCTACATCATTTCTGATCAACAATATGTCAACAACATATACTCATCAGAAATTCTATAGTGATCCCACTCACTTCTTTGGAAATACAAGTTTCTCATAAACTTTGTATAAACCCAAAATATTTGATCATCTCATCAATGCGTACATTCCAACTCCGAGATGCTTACTCCAGTCCTTACACTAGTAGAAAAAGGGGCTAATCTGAGACACATTAGTGCCGGTTTGATTTTGAGCCGGCACTACGGCACTAATGTGTCCATTAGTGCCAGTTCCAACGGCTAGGCGGGCGGACATCATTAGTACCGGTTCGTGGGCAACAATTAGTACCGGTTCATGCCACGAACTCCTTTAGTACCGGTTCATCTCATGAACCAGTACTAGAGCTTCTTATTAATCTGATTTTTAGTCCCACCTCGCTAGGAGAGAGGCAGTAGGAGCTGTTTATAAGCCGTGAGTGCAGAGACGATGGAGAGGCGCAATGCTCACCGGCAGCTTGCTTAGCTTCAAGCCTTTCGGAATAGAATAGATTGCACGGAGCTATGTACAGTGTAGTCTACCCTGTTCCGAAAGGCTTGAAGCTAACTAACGAGCCTTGCGCCTTTTTTTATTTTTAATAACTTATTAGAACTCCGGACTTCTTGTGTTACAACAAAAACTGGCACTTCATTTTTTTTTAACTTATTACAACTTCAGACTTTTTTGCGTTCAGTACGCACCATTCTAAGCCACGTCATCAATTATCAACCCTTTCTGACATCATTTGCTCCCCTAGCACAAACTGGACAATATCTTTCGAAGTATCTGGGCCGGTTTCAGACGAAAGAGTAGAGAGGGTCACGGCAAAAAAGAAAAAACTATATAAAAAAATTACTCAAAAATAAATAGAAGAAAACAGATAAAGCAGAAAAGAAAAAACTATATATAAAGAAGAAGAAGCAGAAGAAGAAGAAGAAGAAGAAGAAGAAGAAGAAGAAGAAGATGATGATGAAGAAGAAGAAGATGAAGAGGAAGAGGAAGAGGAGGAAGAGGAAGAAGAAGAACAGGAA
>NC_057810.1:692593440-692594222 GCF_018294505.1 Triticum aestivum | reverse complement strand
TAAACAAATTACTCAAAAATAAATAGAAGAAAATAAATACTATTCAAAAATAAATAGAAGAAAAAATAAAGCAGAAAAGGAATAACTATATAAAAATTACTCAAAAATAAATAGAAGAAAATAAATACTATTCAGAAATAAATAGAAGAAAAAATTAAGCAGAAAAGGAATAACTATATAAAAAAATTACTGAAAAATAAATAGAAGAAAATAAATAATGCAGAAAAGAAAATGATTTATAAAAAACATGTTGGGGCGCTGCCCGTTGGGCCTGCCAGACCTTGGGTGTGCAAATACATGCCCAGAAGGGCCAGCAGGCTCACAGGACAGCGCGCCCTAATTAGGCCCAGAAGCCTGCTATATAGAGGAGTTCGAAAGGGCAGCCGTGGTTGGGTTTATAAACCAGTGCGGCTGCCCTTCACTCGGCGAGGTGGGACTAAATGTAGCGCACTGCGGGGTGGCAGCGCAAAGGCATTAGTACCGGTTGGAGGCTCCAACCTGTACTAACGTGTTTCCCTTTAGTACCGGTTGGAGCCACCAACCGGTACTAAAGGCCCACGTTTCCCGCCACTTGGGCTGGCCAAAATTGGCCTTTAGTACCGGTTGGAGCTACCAACCGGTACTAACGGCCCATCCTATATATATATGGCACTTACGAAAATTCAGTTATCATCGCCAGTTCGTTCCACTTCTCGCACCGCGCCGCCGTGCCGTCGCCCTTGTCGCCCCCGCTGCCTGTCGTCGTCGTCGCCGCGCGCCCCCGCCGCCCGTCGTCGTCGCCG
>NC_057810.1:692564520-692592972 GCF_018294505.1 Triticum aestivum | reverse complement strand
GGAACGTAGTAATTTCAAAAATTTCCTACGCACACGCAAGATCATGGTGATGCATAGCAACGAGAGGGGAGAGTAATGTCCACGTACCCTCGTAGACCGTAAGCGGAAGCGTTATGACAACGCGGTTGATGTAGTCGTACGTCTTCACGATCCAACCGATCCAAGTACCGAACGTACGGCACCTCCGAGTTCAGCACACGTTCAGCTCGATGACGATCCCCGGACTCCGATCCAGCAAAGTGTCGGGGATGAGTTCCGTCAGCACGACGGCGTGGTGATGATGATGATGTTCTACCGGCGCAGGGCTTCACCTAAACTCCGCGACGATATGACCGAGGTGGAATATGGTGGAGGGGGCACCGCACACGGCTAAGGAACGATCACGTAGATCAACTTGTGTCTCATGGGGTGCCCCCTGCCCCCGTATATAAAGGAGCCAAGGGGGAGGGGGTGGCCGGCCAAGGAGGGGCGCGCCAAGGGGAGTCCTACTCCCACCGGGAGTAGGACTCCTTTCCTAGGCCAACTAGGAGAAGGGGGGAAAGGAGGGGAGTGGAGAAGGAAGGGAGAGGGGGGCCGCGCCCCAAACCCCTTGTCCAATTCGGACTGGGCTTGGGAGGGGCGCGCGCCACCTCCTGGCTCCTTCCCACTAAGGCCCGTTAAGGCCCAATACTTTTCCCCGTATTCCCGTAACTCCCCGGTACTCCGAAAAATACCCGAATCACTCGGAACCTTTCCGATTTCCGAATATAGTCGTCCAATATATCGATCTTTACGTCTCGACCATTTCGAGACTCCTCGTCATGTCCCCGATCTCATCCGGGACTCCGAACTCCTTCGGTACATCACAACATATAAACTCATAATAAAGATTGTCATCGTAACTTTAAGCGTGCGGACCCTACGGGTTCGAGAACTATGTAGACATGACCTAGAATTGTTTCCGGTCAATAACCAATAGCGGAACCTGGATCCTCATATTGGCTCCCACATATTCTATGAAGATCTTTATCGGTCAAACCGCATAACAACATACGTTGTTCCCTTTGTCATCGGCATGTTACTTGCCCGAGATTCGATCGTCGGTATCCAATACCTAGTTCAATCTCGTTACCGGCAAGTCTCTTTACTCGTTACGTAATGCATCATTCCGTAACCAACTCATTGGCCACATTGCTTGCAAGGCTTATAGTGATGTGCATTACCGAGAGGGCCTAGAGATACTCTCCGACAATCGGAGTGACAAAACCTAATCTCGAAATACGCCAACCCAACATGTACCTTTGGAGACACCTGTAGTACTCCTTTATAATCACCCAGTTACGTTGTGACGTTTGGTAGCACCCAAAGTGTTCCTCCGGTAAACGGGAGTTGCATAATCTCATAGTTACAGGAACATGTATAAGTCATGAAGAAAGCAATAGCAATATACTAAACGATCAAGTGCTAGGCTAACGGAATGAGTCAAGTCAATCACATCATTCTTCTAATGATGTGATCCCGTTAATCAAATGACAACACATGTCTATGGTTAGGAAACATAACCATCTTTGATTAACGAGCTAGTCAAGTAGAGGCATACTAGTGACACTATGTTTGTCTATGTATTCGCACATGTATTATGTTTCCGGTTAATACAATTCTAGCATGAATAATAAACATTTATCATGAAATAAGGAAATAAATAATAACTTTATTATTGCCTCTAGGGCATATTTCCTTCAGTCTCCCACTTGCACTAGAGTCAATAATCTAGTTCACATCACCATGTGATTTAACACCAATATTCACATCTGTATGTGATTAATACCCATAGTTCACATCGTCATGTGATCAACACCCAAAGGGTTTACTAGAGTCAATAATCTAGTTCACATCGCTATGTGATTAACACCCAAAGAGTACTAAGGTATGATCATATTTTGCTCGTGAGAGAAGTTTAGTCAACGGGTCTGTCATATACAGAGCCGTATGTACTTTGCAAATATTCTATGTCTACAATGCTCTGCATGGAGCTACTCTAGCTAATTGCTCCCACTTTCAATATGTATCCAGATTGAGACTTAGAGTCATTTGGATCGGTGTATAAGCTTGCATCGATGTAACTCTTTACGATGAACTCTTTTATCACCTCCATAATTGGGAAACATATCCTTATTCTACTAAGGATAATTTTGACCAATGTCCAGTGATCTACTCCTAAATCGCTATTGTACTCCCTTGCCAAACCAGGGCAGAGTATACAATAGGTCTGGTCCATAGCATGGCATACTTTTATAGAACCTATGACTGATGCATAGGGAATGACTTTCATTCTCTTTCTATTTTCTGCCGTGGTCGGGTCTTGAGTCTTACTCAATTTCACACCTTTGCAACACAGGCAAGAACTCTTTCTTTGACTGTTCCATTTTGAACTATTTCAAAATCTTGACAAGGTATGTACTTATTGAAAAACTTATCAAGCGTCTTGATCTATCTCAATAGATCTTGATGCTCAATATGTAAGAAGCTTCACCGAGGTCTTTCATTGAAAAACTTTTTATTCAAGTATCCTTTTATGCTATCCAGAAATTCTATATCATTTCCAATCGACAATATGTCTTGCACATATAATATCAGAAATTCTACAGAGCTCCCACTCACTTTCTTGTAAATGCAGGCCTTTCCAAAAGTCTGTATAAAACCACATGCTTTGATCAACTCATCAAAGCGTATATTCCAACTCCGAGATGCTTGCACCAGTCCATTGATGGATTGTTGGAGCTTGCACATTTTGTTAGTACCTTTAGGGTTAACAAAACCTTCTGGTTGCATCATATACAACTCTTCTTTAATAAATCCATTAAAGAATGTAGTTTTGACATCCATTTGCCAGATTTCATAAAATGTGGCAATTGCTAACATGATTCAGACAGACTTAGGCTTCGATATGAGTGAGAAAATCGCATCGTATTCAATACCTTGAACTTGTTGAAAACCTTTTGCAACAAGTCGAGCTTAGTAGATAGTAACACTACTATCAGTGTCCGTCTTCCTCTTGAAGATCCATTTATTTAACATGGCTTGCTGATCATCGAGCAAGTCAATCAAAGTCCATACTTTGTTCTCATACATGGATCATATCTCAGATTTTATGGCCTCAAGCCATTTCGAGGAATCTGGGCTCATCATCGCTTCCTCATAGTTCGTAGGTTCATCATGGTCTAGTAACATGACTTCCAGAACAGGATTACTGTACCACTCTAGTGCGGACCATACTCTAGAAGACCTACGAGTTTCTGTAGTAACTTGATCCGAAGTTTCATGATCATCATCATTAACTTCCTCACTAATCGGTGTAGGCATCACTGGAACTGATTTCTGTGATGAGCTACTTTCCAATTTGGGATAAGGTACAATTACCTTATCAAGTTCTACTTTCCTCCCACTCACTTCTTTCGAGAGAAACTCCTTCTCTAGAAAGGATCCATCTTAGCAACGAAAAACTTGCCTTTGGACCTGTGATAGAAGGTGTACCCAATAGTTACTTTTGGGTATTCTATGAAGACGCACTTCTCCGATTTGGGTTTGAGCGTATTAGGTTGAAACTTTTTCACATAAGCATCGCAGCCCCAAACTTTAAGAAACGACAACTTTGGTTTCTTGCTTAAACCACAGCTCATAAGGCATCGTCTCAACGGATGTTGATGGTGCCCTATTTAAAGTGAATACAACTGTCTCTAATGCATAACCCCAAAACAATAGTGGTAAACCGATAAGAGACATCATAGATCGCACCATATCCAATGAAGTGCGGTTACGATGTTCGGACACACCATAACGTTGTGGTGTTCCAGGTGGCATGAGTTTGTGAAACTATTCCACATTGTTTTAATTGAAGACCAAACTCGTAACTCAAATATTTGTCTCCGCGATCAAATCATAGAAACTTTATTTCCTTGTTATGATGATTCTCCACTTCACTCTGAAATTCTTTGAACTTTTCAAATGTTTCATACTTGTGCTTCATTAAGTAGATATACTCATATCTGCTCAAATCATCTTGTGAAGGTCAGAAAATAACGATACCCGCCACGAGCATCAATACTCATTGGATCGTATACATCGGTATGTATTATTTCCAACAAGTCAGTAGCTCGTTCCATTGTTCTGAAGAACGGAGTTTTAGTCATCTTGCCCAAAAGGCACGGTTCGCAAGCATCAAATGATTCATAACCAAGTGATTCCGAAAATCCATCTTTATGGAGTTTCTTCATGCGCTTTACACCGATATGACCCAAACGGCAGTGCCACAAATAAGTTGCACTATCATTATCAACTTTGCATCTTTTGGCATCAATATTATGAATATGTCTATTAATACGATCGAGATCCAACAAACTATTTTCATTGGGTGTATGACCATCGAAGGTTTTATTCATGTAAATAGAACAACAATTATTCTTTGATTTTAAATGAATAACCGTATTGCATTAAACATGATCAAATCATATTCATGCTCAATGCAAATGCCAAATAACATTTATTTAGGTTTAACACTAATCCCGAAAGTATAGGGAGTGTGCGATGATGATCATATCAATCTTGGAACTACATCCAACACTCATCGTCACTTCCCCTTCGACTAGTCTCTATTTATTCTGTAACTCCTGTTTCGAGTTACTAATCTTAGCAACCGAACAAGTATCAAATACTCAGGGGCTACTGTAAACACTAGTAAGGTACACATCAATAATCTGTATATCAAATATACCCTTGTTCACTCTGCCATCCTTCTTATCCACCAAATATTCAAGGTATTTCCGTTTCCAGTGACCATTTCCTTTGCAGTGTAAGCACTCAGTTTCAAGCTTTGGTTAAACTTTGGGCTTCTTCGTGGGAGTGACAACTTGCTTGTCATTCTACTTGAAGTTCCCTTTCTTTCCCTTTGCCCTTTACTTGAAACTAGTGATCTTGTCAACCATCAACACTTGATGCTCTTTCTTGATTTCTACCTTCGCCGATTTCAACATCACGAAGAGCTCGGGAATCGTTTTTGTCATCCTTGCATACTATAGTTCATCACAAAGTTCTACTAACTTGGTGATGGTGACTAGAGAACTCTGTCAATCACTATCTTATCTGGAAGATTAACTCCCACTTGATTCAAGCGATTGTAGTACCCAGACAATCTGAGCACATGCTCACTAGTTGCGCGATTCTCCTCCATCTTTTAGCCATAGAACTTGTTGGAGACTTCATATCTCTCAACTCGGGTATTTGCTTGAAATATTAACTTCAACTCCTGGAACATCTCATATGGTCCATGACGTTCAAAACGTCTTTGAAGTCCCGATTCTAAGCCGTTAAGCATGGTGCACTAAACTATCAAGTAGTCATCATATTGAGCTAGCCAAACGTTCATAGCGTCTGCATCTGCTCCTACAATAGGCCTGTCACCTAGCGGTGCATTAAGGACATAATACTTCTGTGCAGCAATGAGGATAAACCTCAGATCACGGATCCAATCCGCATCATTGCTACTAACATCTTTCAATACAATTTTCTCTAGGAACATATCAAAATAAACATATGAAAGCAACAACGCAAGCTATTGATCTACAACATAATTTGCAAAATACTACCAGGACTAAGTTCATGATAAATTTAAGTTCAATTAATCATATTACTTAAGAACTCCCACTTAGATAGACATCCCTCTAATCTTCTAAGTGATTACGTGATCCATATCAACTACACCATGTCCGATCGTCACGTGAGATGGAGTAGTTTCAACGATGAACATCAATATGTTGATCATATCTACTATATGATTCACGCTCGACCTTTCGGTCTCCGTGTTCCAGGCCATATCTGTTATATGCTAGGCTCGTCAAGTTTAACCTGAGTATTCCGCGTGTGCAACTGTTTTGCACCTGTTGTATTTGAACGTAGAGCCTATCACACCCGATCATCACGTGGTGTCTCAGCACGAAGAACTTTCGCAATGGTGCATACTCAGGGAGAACACTTCTTGATAATTTAGTGAGGGATCATCTTAAAATGCTACCGTCAATCAAAGCAAGATAAGATGCATAAAGGATAAACATCACATGCAATCAATATAAGTGATATGATATGGCCATCATCATCTTGTGCTTGTGATCTCCATCTCCGAAGCACTGTCGTGATCACCATCATCACCGGTGCGACACCTTGATCTCCATCGTAGCATCGTTGTCATTACGCCATCTATTGCTTCTACGACTATCGCTACCGTTTAGTGATAAAGGAAAGCAATTACAGGGCGTTTGCATTTCATACAATAAAGCGACAACCATATGGCTCCTGCCAGTTGCCGATAACTTCGGTTACAAAACATGATCATCTCATACAATAAAATATAGCATCACGTCTTGACCATATCACATCACAACATGTCCTGCAAAAACAAGTTAGACGTCCTCTACTTTGTTGTTGCAAAATTTACATGGCTGCTACGGGCTTTAGCAAGAACCGTTCATACCTACGCATCAAAACCACAACGATAGTTCGTCAAGTTAATGTTGTTTTAACCTTCGCAAGGACCGGGCGTAGCCACACTCGATTCAGCTAAAGTGAGAGAGACAGACACCCGCCAGTCACCTTTAAGAACGAGTGCTCGTAACGGTGAAACCAGTCTCGCGTAAGCGTATGCGTAATGTCGGTCCGGGCTGCTTCATCTCACAATACCGCTGAGCCAAAGTATGACATGCTGGTAAGCACTATGACTTGTATCGCTCACAACTCACTTTTGTTCTACTCGTGCATATGACATCTACGCATAAAACCTGGCTCTGATACCACTGTTGGGGAACGTAGTAATTTCAAAAATTTCCTACGCACACGCAAGATCATGGTGATGCATAGCAACGAGAGGGGAGAGTAATGTCCATGTACCCTCGTAGACCCTAAGCGGAAGCGTTATGACAACGCGGTTGATGTAGTCGTACGTCTTCACGATCCGAGCGATCCAAGTACAGAACGTACGGCACCTCCGAGTTCAGCACACGTTCAGCTCGATGACGATCCCCGGACTCCGATCCAGCAAAGTGTCGGGGATGAGTTCCGTCAGCACGACGGCGTGGTGACGATGATGATGTTCTACCGGCGTAGGGCTTCACCTAAACTCCACGACGATATGACCGAGGTGGAATATGGTGGAGGGGGGCACCGCACACGGCTAAGGAACGATCACGTAGATCAACTTGTGTCTCATGGGGTGCCCCCCTGCCCCCGTATATAAAGGAGCCAAGGGGGAGGGGGTGGCCGGCCAAGGAGGGGCGCGCCAAGGGGAGTCCTACTCCCACCGGGAGTAGGACTCCTTTCCTAGTCCAACTAGGAGAAGGGGGAAAGGAGGGGAGTGGAGAAGGAAGGGAGAGGGGGGCCGCGCCCCAAACCCCTTGTCCAATTCGGAATGGGCTTGGGAGGGGCGCGCGCCACCTCCTGGCTCCTTCCCACTAAGGCCCGTTAAGGCCCAATACTTTTCCCCGTATTCCCGTAACTCCCCGGTACTCCGAAAAATACCCGAATCACTCGGAACCTTTACGATGTCCGAATATAGTCGTCCAATATATCGATCTTTACGTCTCGACCATTTCGAGACTCCTCGTCATGTCCCCGATCTCATCCGGGACTCCGAACTCCTTCCGTACATCAAAACATATAAATTCATAATAAAACTGTCATCATAACTTTAAGCGTGCGGACCCTACGGGTTCGAGAACTATATAGACATGATCTAGAATTGTTTCCGGTCAATAACCAATAGCGGAACCTGGATGCTCATATTGGCTCCCACATATTCTACGAAGATCTTTGTCGGTCAAACCACATAACAACATACGTTGTTCCCTGTAGTAGGACCAGTGGTATGTTGAAATTTATTTTGGTTTTATTAGTCCATGTAGATATGCTATGCTCAGCTATTGATTTCACACTTGTGATATCCAATTACACTACCGTGGCTTGTATGTTGCTCGAAGATGCTCACAAGTCTGGTTGGGAACGTTAACCTTTCTCTTAGGGACCATTATTTGAAACAGTACTCTGTCTACTACTCCCTCTGTCCCATAATATAGCTTGAAAAACGTTCTTATATTATGGAACGGCGGGAGTATATGCTAAGTTGTGTACTGATGTATAGATATCTGATTTTGTTCATTCTGCGTTAGGTTGGGAGGATATAGACTAAGAGCTATATGATGATTGTACAAAAGATAAATGTATTGGAAGGCAAGAGAACTTTTAGGATGCTACAGTATAAAAATGATCGAATGTGCTCCTTTTTTTTGTTCTACGATGCTACATAAAAATGGCCGAATAAGCTTGCAAAACTGACAGCATGCTATTTCTCAGTATGATTCTAGAAAATATGGCTATCTGATTGTAAAGAGCAAGAAGATAAAATAATAAATTTGTATCTTCATGTGCGTGTGCATTACATTCGTTTTCATTCTATTGATATTTTTTTGCACAAGGAGGAGAAAGCAACATGGTAATGCTCTTCACGTCCATGGTTGAGTTTAATTGATTTTTTAATGATAAGGGAGGCCATGGATTCGTAGTCGTGGTGCATGTTATGTATTTTTCTGAACTATTTTTCAATATGTTTAATCATGTAAGAGTATTTCCAGTTTCCACACAAATATACAAACTCATCTCCATGTTATATTTTAGGATATGCTACAGATGTCTATGTTCTTTCATCCAGCCCATGACGCAAACTTCTTCCATTTGTCAAATTTGCTCTAAATAATGTTGTCATTGAGAAAATTATTGTGTGTGGCTCTTCCAGCTGTACATTTGGTACGATTTGCTCCCGCATGCGTGATGTGATGATGATTTTCTGGTGCCTATTTTTCTTTGCAGAGATTAACAATATTTGGAAGATGGTATGGTTTGCCGGACCGGAACTAGAACAAGAACAAGAACGAGAAGGAGCTTAAGTAGGGCCATGTCAGGGTGTCGCTGCAATAGGAAATTGTCGCTGGCACTAAATACCAGGGGAACCAAAAAATGCTAGAGGGGGACCAGCGCCAAAGGGTGAATATCTTGTGCACACGGTCCTTTTGTTGGCATCCTTGAATGTTTTGAGAAAACATCTAGTAAATATGATTGACATTCTTAAATATTTTTTGAAAAGAAAATCTAAAAAATATATGTAATACATGGGATAGACCGTATTTGCAAGAAGGAACACTCGTCTCACAAATTTGAAGTCAAATTCATAACATAGTTCAAGAAAACAAGACGATTTCGATAGTACACAACATTAGTTGGGCTTTAAATTTGACCAATTACCACTCGATACTATTTATGTTTTTCCCAGTTGGGTTTCAAAAGTTACTTGATTTTTGCGACAATCGGTTCCTTTTGTGCCTATCTGCGGTCCTTTTCTCAGTTTGTTAGAGATGTTTTTAAGTATAAACCGATGCCAGGTGGGCTACAAACCTATTGCTCTATATACTTACCAATGGCCGTAGTTACAATTTGGGCCTAATATTGGACACGAACTTAAACAATTTACAGTGTTTTTTTCAGGCTGATTGTTGCTATGAAGAATGTAACGGACATGCTATTGATAAAGAACACTCTCGGAAGTCGGATCTCTCTTTTTGTGCTGTTATTGCTCAAATTAAGAGGCTCCTTACAAGGAATTGTCAGTTCTTGTGTACATTGTAATAGTGACACGCATGGACGTGTGAATTGTGTGATATTGATACTATTTAATAACAGTTTTGCTAAAGCACATCTAGATATGCTATAAGTATTGCACATCTAACTCTTATATCATTGATTTTACACTAAGATTCGTGCAAGCATTTTCTTTTTGTCTTTTTTTCTTTTTCTTTCTAGTTTGATTGAGCACTTAGATGTGCAATAACTAGAGCACATCTAGATGTGCCCTAAACACACCCATCTAATAATGGATGGTATATGTTCTTTGGTGGCGAGCGATTTTCTGGTTTAGGAGACACCAAGACTGCCGAGAAAGAAAGAAGCCGAAGAGAGTTTGAATTTGTCGCTATTTGATGAAACCAGATGCCATCATGCTTAACATGTATTTCTGAATTAAAATAACAATTTGATAAATGTGCATGTTTCTATTATTTCATGGCAATGCATGGTCATCTGGCTTTTGCCCGTAGTAACGCACGGGCATTCTCCTAGTATACATAGTTAATTAGTCAAAACCGTAAACCATATTGAGGAAATCAACATCTTTCAATGGATATAGAACTACAGCGGCAACAAAAAATACAAAAGAACATGAATCTTTGTTGTCTAAATCGTATGGTTAGAAAGTAAGATGCCAGGTAACTATTTCACATCTAGTCTAGATGTGAAATAACAAGTCCGTTGTTTCTATGTAGACTCGCTTTTCGACATATGGAGTTTTCTTTCAGAATTTGAATGTTACAGGGAGGATTTTTGACCTGCTGGTAATCTCTGTTTGTAATAATGGAAATGTTAGATTGTTTGCTTCTTGTCCTTGTTCTCTTGAATTTGGATGTTACAGGGAGGATTTTTCACCTTGTTATCCTGATTCGGTTTGGAGCGTTCAAAAGCTACTTCATTGTTTCCCTCAAAAAAAAAACTCCTTCATTCAAGAGTTTGTTTCTTTTTTCACTCGTAAAAAAACTAAACCTAGTGATTATTACTACCTGGCGATTAGCTTTAGCTAGTCAGCTACACAAGAGATGTGGGAGGAGAAGGGTAAGAGGTGGCGCAGTCGGCAGGGGCGAAAGTGATGGTGCGCTTGTCGAGGTCGTAGCCGACATGCATGTTGTGCTGCATGACGCTGCCGATCGTCGGAACCGAACCCTCATACTTCACCGGCACGATGGCCAAGCACACGGTCTGTAGCAGAAGGTCCATGAACACGTTCTCTGCCTTGAGCGTGACCAAGGCGCCCCCGCCCAGCTCCAAGGTGACGTCCGGGAAAACCTTCTCCAGCGCCTTCATGCCGTCCGCCTCATAGCACACCGAAAACAGCTCCGGGTTGGGCGACTGCTTGCGCGGGAGCTTGATGCTCCGGGCGAGCGCCTCCACGATGGGGTCCAGCAGCTCCCCGTCGAGGGACGTCAGCATCGACCCGGAGTCGACGATGACGGGGGACCGCTTCGAATTCGGCAGCTTGATGATCGAGTTCCCAACCCTGAGGAGTGAACCATCGGCGTGCTCACCGCGCCCGGCTCATCCGGGTGCGCGGCGTGCCAACGTTGACGTACATGAAGAACTGGAACGTGCCTGAGATCACCTCCGACACCGCGCCGTCAGGGTCAGGAGAGCCTGAGCCGGCGTACGAGCGCCGCACAGCGGCAAGCACGCGGCCGTGCGGGGTGAGCGACGGGTCGTGGAACGGCGACCTGGGGGAGTCCCGGTGGATGAGCTCCACGCTGAACCCGCCGTCGGTGTACCCACACACCAGCGGCGTCAGGATCAGGAAGAGGCCAAGGAGCAAAAGGGCGCGACACATGCTGCACACCATTGATTTTGATTGAGATTGTTTGTTTCCTACTGTAAGTTCCTAATTCCTAACTCCATCTTCTTCTAAGGGCAGTATTAATAGCGGGCAGTGTGTTTCAAAAGTGGTAAGTAAGGATTTGTTTTACAGGAATTGCAGATTTGATTGGCGAGAGATCAGTGGTATACCTTTTCTTTTTGAGCGAACCGGATTAGTAGTAGTAGTAGTAGTACACTTGGAAGCCGGTAATTAAGTTGATGCTACAAGATGATTAGTGATTGCATGTTAATTAGGAATTTAGGATGAAGCATTCGAGTGGCAAGACAGGCAGGTGATCAATTGATTCCTTTTCTCCGCCAGCCAAAAATAAATAAATGGCATCAACATTAGACCTTTCAGAAACGGAAACGATTGAACTGATTTGATATTTTTTTTTTGACAACTGATATTTCTTATTTGTTAGTTGGAAAAAGATCAAATTAAGCCGACTGATCCAAAGATTGCATAAACCGCGTGCGTGGCCGTCTGTTCGCGATGTGCATAGCCGTCTAATCGCAAGGAGCGTGGCCCAACGGTCACATGCATGTATCTTACGTATGATTTTTTTTAGGGGTAAACATGGTCACTTTTATCTCTACTACCTAAAAGAACCGTAAGGTTCCGTGTCCGTCTATAAAAGTAGGGGCTCTTTTTTTGACCCCTTTACTTGTGCACGGGCAGTTAGAGCCACGCGCCACGGCCACACATAGCAGGACCAAGGAGGGAAGCCGCAGAGAAGCCGAAGCACAAGACAACCAAGACAATGCCAAGGTCAGATACACAGGAGCAAAGGGGCGAGGTGGACTCCCCCGGCAAGATTCTTGCTGGGGCAACCTCCGCGGCCCCGGCAAGAGCCTTGCCGGGGCAACTTGCCCGACACCAACAGGGCGAGCCACCCTTCAGCCCATGGGTTCCGACCCAACCAACTACGTTGGACACAGGGGGCTCGGGAGGCACCTCTGAGGTGGCATGCAGATCTTCGTCAAGATCATGAACACACAAGTTCAAATGGGGACCAGAAAACGGCGACCCTCTGCAAGATCCTTGCCGAGGAAAGCCACAAGACCCCCGACAAGACTCTTGCCGGGGACGACTGCAACGCCACGGCAAGACCCTTGCCGGGCCCGGCAAGGCCCTTGCCAAGAACATCAGCAGGGCCACAGCCAGGCCCGCGTCGGCCAAGACTCCACCACTGTCCCCAAGCAGCTGCTAGCTCAACCAGCTGGGCAGGCACCTGCGTGGCGACGGGCGGCTTCCGAGCCAACTCAGCAAGCACCTACGTGGTGGCATGCAGATCTTCATGAAGACCGTACCACCGCGCCACCTTAGCTGTCTGCCTGCCTACATGGCGCTACATGCATCGCTGGCCTGGGCGTGTGTCGAAACAAGGCGAGGCGGCGACGGACGGGACGGGCCTTGTTCCCGCCCCCGATAAAGCTAAGGTACACCTAAGCTACGCATTTAATGCGTCTTGTCATGTAATACGGGCGATAAGCTCATAGCACTGTAGACCTTTCCACCTCCTGTATGCCACTGTGGCAGCCTCTTTCGACTATAAAAGGAGGCCCATGGCATACTGGAGAGAGATTCGGCTTTTTTGGACTACGCAGCCACCATAGCTAGTTCGAAAGCTCGAGAACTCTTTCAATACATCCACCAAAGCAGGACTAGGGTATTACGCATCCTCGCGGCCCGAACCTGGGTAAACGATCCTTGTGTTCACTGTTATTCCTGCTCTTCTCACAACCCTGTGCCCCAGCAACCGTAGTAGGGATTCTTGTGATCCCGTAGGTGTCGTTCCCCACCGACATCTTTGGCGCCAGGTAGGGGACGCAATTGTGAGAATCTGGTCTAATAGTTAGCCTAACAGTTCCTCATTGCCATGGCTCCCAAGAAGAAGAAGACAGGAGAAAACGGCGCCGCCTGCAAGCGCGGAGGATACCAGCGCAGATGGAAAAGCTAAGTCATCCAGAGCCTTGAGCAATTTCCTTTTATACATAAGGTTATTGTCCTCGGAGATCCTGCCTATGTATGGAAAACCTGCACGCAAAGGGGCCCTCCAGCAATTGGCAACGCCCTTGTTCTGTTTCGAGTCCGCTCAACAGCTCAAGCGGCCGCGTCGAGAGTGGCAAGGTAGCCTTCCGCACTTGGCAACACACTCAATTCTGACTCGAGTCAAGCTCGATAGGTCGGGCGGCCACGTTAGGGCGATAAGGTGGTTTACTCGGCGGCAAGCACACCCGGCAGGCCAATGGGGATCCGTCCTCAAGACACCACCCTGGGTTTACGCACCGGCAAGCCTACCCGGTTAACGTAGGGTGGACATGCAAAGGAAAATCGAACGGGAAAATAACATGCATTGTATCAAAAGTACTGCAGAGTTATACTACATCAAATTGTTGCTGCGGTTTTAACTAAAGATTGAAATCGTCTTGGTCATGAATCTGCAGCAGCGATAAGAAAAGAGGTGCCTAATCCCGGCGCTGGCCCTCCACCCTTTGAATTCCGTTGATCAGGCTGATGATGGGCTCGATACGCTCCTTGAGCGGCGCGAGGTTAGTACCCTCCGGCAAGCTCTCCAGTGCGGCGTCGAAGTCAAGGGTGGGGTTCCAGTACACCACCTTGGTGAGGACCTTGGTCATGGCACCCTGGCAGAGCCTTCAGTTCTCGCCGGCCAGTAAACCCGCCCTGTTGGAGTGGAATTGCTCCAGGGCCCCGAGAACACACTCGAAGAACAGGGTCAACTTGGCGTTGGTAGTCCCGCTGCGCTCCGGGGCGTACCTCACATTTGGCATCCCCATGGTAGCCGGCTGCGTGGTGATCCTGCCGGCGACGTCCTCGAGGCGGCTGATCCAGTGATTTTCGCCCTCCACAAAATCCTTGTGGCTGGCGGCTTCGTTATTCCGATGCAGCTTCTCGGCCTCCAGATCCTTGGCCATGATCTCTTCCCGCGCCTTGCTCTCCGACAGCATCCCCTCGAGACCCTCCAGCTTCAGCTTGAGGTCTTTGATGGAGTTATTGGCCTCGAAGAGCTCCCCGGCCCTGCTGACAGTCGCGCCATGCGCCTCCGTCAGGGCGCCGTTGAGCGTGTCCTTCTCCTGGGATAGCGCCAGGGCCTGGCCCTTCAGCTTGTCCCGCTCTACCTCCAGCTCCTTCACCTTGCCGGCGTGAACCAGAGCCTGGGCATCGAGCGCCTCCCTGTGCCTCTGCTCCAGCTCTTGGGTCCGCTGCACGACAAGTTTCTGTTGGAAATATGCCCTAGAGGCAATAATAAAAGGATTATTATTATATGTCCTTGTTCATGATAATTTTCTTTTATTCATGCTATAATTGTATTATCCGGAAATCGTAATACATGTGTGAATACTTAGACCAAATACGTCCCTAGTAAGCCTCTAGTTGACTAGCTCGTTAGTCAACAGATAGTCATGATTTCTTGACTATGGACATTAGATGTCGTTGATAACGGGATCACATCATTAGGAGAATGATGTGATGGACAAGACCCAATCCTAAGCATAGCACAAGATCGTGTAGTTCGTTTTGCTAGAGCTTTTCCAATGTCAAGTATCTCTTCCTTAGACCATGAGATCGTGTAACTCCCGGATACCGTAGGAGTGCTTTGGGTGTACCAAATGTCACAACGTAACTGGGTGACTATAAAGGTGCACTACAGGCATCTCCGAAAGTGTCTGTTGGATTGACACGGATCGAGACTGGGATTTGTCACTCCGTATGACGGAGAGGTATCTCTGGGCCCACTCGGTAATGCATCATCATAATGAGCTCAAAGTGACCAAGTGTTTGGTCACGGGATCATGCATTACGGTACGAGTAAAGTGACTTGCCGATAACGAGACTGAACGAGGTATTGGGATACCGACGATCGAGTCTCGGGCATGTAATGTACCGATTGACAAAGTTAATTGTATACGGGGTTGATTGAATCCTCGACATTGTGGTTCATCCGATGAGATCATCGAGGAGCATGTGGGAGCCAACATGGGTATCCAGATCCCGCTGTTGGTTATTGACCGAAGAGCCATCTCGGTCATGTCTGCATGTCTCCCGAACCCGTAGGGTCTACACACTTAAGGTTCGATGACGCTAGGGTTATTAGGAAGACTTGTATGTGATTACCGAATATTGTTCGGAGTCCCGGATGAGATCCCGGACGTCATGAGGAGTTCCGGAATGGTTCGAAGGTGAAGATTTATATATAGGAAGTTTTCATACGGACACCGGAAAGTTTCGGGGGCATATCGGTATTGTACCGGGGCCACCGGAGGGGTTCCGGGGGTTCACCGGGAGGGGCCACCCCTCTCGGAGGGCCTCATGGGCCACAAGGGGCAGGGAACCAGCCCTTGGAGGGCTGGGCGCCCCCCCCCCCCCGTAGGCCCATGTGCCTAGGGTTGGGGGGGAACCCTAGTGGGGGCGCCCCCCTTGCTTGGGGGGCAAGCCCCCCTCCCTGCCCCCCCTCTAGATCTCATCTAGAGGGGGCCGGCCCCCCTTCCCGCTTCCCCTATAAATAGAGGGGCGAGGGGAGGGCTGAACACCTGATCCAAGGCGCAGCCCCTCCCCTCCCCAACACCTCTCCTCCTCCGTTGAGTGCTTGGCAAAGCCCTGTCGGAGTACTGCCTCTCCACCATCATCACGCCGTCGTGCTGCTGCTGGAGCCTTCTTCCTCAACCTCTCCTTCCCCCTTGCTGGATCAAGAAGAAGGAGACGTCGTCCGCTTCGTACGTGTGTTGAACGCGGAGGTGCTATCCGTTCAGCACTTGGTCATCGGTGATTTGGATCACGGCGAGTATGACTCCATCATCACCGTTCTCTTGAATGCTTCCGCACGCGATCTACAAAGTGGTATGTAGATGCAATCTCTCTCCCATGACTCGTTGCTTAGATGAACTCATAGATGGATCTTGGTGAAACCGTAGGAAAAAATTTAATTTTCTGCAACGTTCCCCAATAGTTTCTCCACCTCCTCGTCCTTGGCGCGGAGTTTGGCGTCAATATCCGCCTCGCGTTTGGAAAGATCCTCCTCCTGGGAGTTCAGCGCGGGCTGGTGCTGGGTCCGAGCAGCTTCTACTGCGGCGGCCAAGCTCTCCGCTGTCTCCTAGGCCTTCTTGATGTCGGCCAGCTTCATGGTGAGCTCCACGTCGTGCTTGGCCAGCTCGCCCTAGGCGGCCTTCAGCTCTTCACTAGCTTGGCAGAACCAAGTCTACGCCTCGGCGACGCGCACCTTGAGGTCCGCCTCCGCCTTGTCCACTGTTGCCATCCTGGACTTGGCCTTGTCCAGGCGGCGCGGTGGAGCGCCTGGAGCTTCCGGAAATTGGCGCCCATGGCCTGGAGAAGCCACTCCTCCTGAGAGCCGTCGCCACCGGCGCTCGGCTCATCGACGACCTCGAGCCCGGCGGCGGCAAGCACCTCTTTGTCGAACACCTCTCCCTCGATGGGCGCCCTAGAGCTGGACGCCCCTAGGAGGTGGATGAAGAGGTCATCGGTCACCCTCCGATACCTGCCGGAGCCGGAGGCAGCAGAGGAGGAAGGCTGGTCATTGACCACCTCCTCCTCGATGGCGGCCTTGCCGGCCTCCCCGACAGGCCCCTTGCCGGGCTCCCCGGCGGGCCCAATGGCAGCGTCTTCGGCAGCGCCCTTGACGGTCTCCACGGTAGCGATCTTCTCGGCCTCTGCCGCGGCGTCCTTGCAGACATCCTCGATGACGGCATCTATGTCCTCCTGGTCCGCCGAAAGACGATCTGGATACCAAGAAGGGGATGAGACAAAGCCAAGACCAAGAGCCAGCAAGGAAAGAAAAAGAGCAGGGACGAAAGGCGAACGGCTTACCAGCGCCGGGCTGGGGAGCAAAGGTCCCCTCCCCGCCAACATTTGGCGCTGAGGCAAAGCCACCGGCGTCCGAGATCTCCTCCTCCTCCTCCATGTGTGTGGGCTCAGTGCTTGCCGCCCTTGCCGGAGATGCCCCTCGGGGCAGCGTGGTCGATGGGGGCGGCATGTTGGGGGTAGCCCTCTGTGGCTCCTCCTGCTGCTGTCCTGCTCCTGCGACCACGGCAAGGTCACCACCAAGGGATCGTACCCCCGACACATGTTGACGAGGGGTGAGTGATGAACTTACACTGGGGGCTGTGCCGAGGACTGCTGTCTGGGCTACTCAACACCACTAGTGGTGCCCTCGAAGTACCCGCTGGGGGCTAGCCGCCCGCCGAGGCCTAGGCCATCTTCACCCTCTGGGCCAGCGTCTCTGCATCCCTGCAAAGGTGAAAACAAGTCAAGACAAGCGGCACAGATTGAGGAGACGGAGATGACAGAAAGGAGCAAGATACTTACTCGTCATCCACCTCCTCCTCTGTTGCCTTCCTCTTCTTCCTTGGGCTGAGGGACCCAAAGTCAAAGGTGACCTCCGCGTCGATGTCTGCCGGAGGAGGGGAGGAGGGCGGAGTCTGCGCGCGCTTGGATGAAGAGGAGGCAGATGCTCTCTTCTTCGCCACCGCGGCCTTCACCACCTTTTTTGCCACCGCGGCCCTCGTCTGACGTGTGGACTCCTCCGGAGACTTTGGCCGCCGCGCGGCCTTGGCGGGCCGGAACGGCTCACCGGAAGTGGCCCGCCGCAGGACTCGCCCTCTCCCCGTGGCCGGAGGGTCGACAGCCTCGGCCTCCTCCTCTGACGACTTGCCGACCGCACCCTTGACGAGAGGAGCCCCGGTGCCGGCGCTGCTGACCTCCCTAGCGGCCTCTGCCCACTGGGCAAGTTCCTTCTCCTCCGCCTCCGCCGCGGCCTTGTCCTCCACACAACCGGCGCTGCCGGCTTCCTCGGCAAGCTTCACCTCCATGGCCCTGGCGGTGATGTAGTCCAGCTCTACCTGGGTGGTGTCCTGGATGAGCCGCGGCTCGGCGGTGACATACCCCTCATGCAAGGTATCGAAGAACTCCTGCACTTGAATTTCCTCTGGCTCGACCCAGCTCGGGTCAAGGCCATGCGCATTAATGTCTGGCATCATGGCCATGATGTCGGTCTGGCGCGAGTTGTTGCTCAGCGGGACCACTCCTGTCGGCAACTTGAACAAGGGCCCCGTGGTGACCTTGCCGGCCTTCGCGGCAGCCCTCGCGGCCTTGCCGGTCTGCTCGACCTCGCCATCGCGGTTCACATCAAGCTGGAAGATCCGCTGGCAGAAGTGGGCGTGCCCCATCATCGTGAAGTTGTGGTCAAGGCCGGGGCGAAGCCTCATGATGTCGGCGGCGTTCGTGAAGAGCCAGGCTGGCCTCCCCTTGTTATGCAGCGGAGCGATTCGGCGGCGGATGAAATCTGCCCCGATCATCTCAAGGGCGAGCCCGGCCTCGGTAAGGCAAAGGATCCTGGTGGTGGCGACCGTGAGCTTCGCATCATCGGTGTCAAGGTCACTCTAGTCGCCCCAGCGAACCAGCGGCGCGTCGTGAACCCAGAAAAAATCCGGCGGGTCCTTCTCTTCGATCCAACACCACCGGGCCCGCCATTCTTCCAACCTCTCCTTCATGGCGCCCTCCGGGTATGCCCCCTTGGACCGTGGGATCCAGGTGACGCAACCAGAAATGGCGCCCCCAGTTGAACCCGAGGGGAGAAGTAGTGGCGGAAGAGCGTCGTGTTGGGATGCACCCCGGTGAAGCCCTCGTAGAGGTGCACAAAAGAGCATTGCACGCCACGGCATTTGGAGTAAAATCGAAAAGATGGAAGCTGTAGGTGTGCATGACGTCATTGAAGAAATTAGAGAAGGGGGGACAGAGCCTGCAAGAGAAGTAGTCGACAAAGAAAGGGTACCGATTTGGGGTGGCCTCGGTGCAATTGGCCGGGATGACGCACTTAGCTGGGTGCCCCGTCATCTCTCCCCCCGTCTTCACCGCCCATAGGGGTTTGAAGGCCTCCCGGAGCTCGAACACGTCGATCTTCGAGGGAAAGTAGGCGGGCTGCGTCCGCTGCGCCGCCAATGCATTCTCTGGCGGCTCTGCCACTCCGGCGTCCTTGGCCACTCCCTTGCCCTTGGTGAATTTGGGCGCCATGGCGGCTGCGAGAAGCAAGGGGCGGAGGATGGAGAAGGCGCAGTGGCGGCAAGCGAAGGCGAGAACTCGAGAAGGAGGAAGAAAGGGAGCGGCGGCTCTGGGATTGGAGAAGACGCGAAGGGGGGGGGGTAAAGTGAGCAGTGCACCCGCGGTTATTCCTTTTTATGGGGAAGGCGCGGGCCGCCTCCTTTTCCATTAACTCCAATGTGACGCGTGCGTATGGGAACCGCCCCACGCATGCCCCCCACATCACACATGATCCTCCACGACACGCGTTCAACGCGGGTCGTGGGGAAGCGCAGCGGATGAAGAATTACTGCGGCAAAATCCGCCCCACCTACCCGCGCACCGTTCTGGGCCTGGCCCAACAACGTGTCGCCCTTATGTGTGGCCCAGGCCCGGGGGCTCCTGTCGGTGTACAAAAGTAGGGGCTCTCCTTTTGACCCCTTTACTTGTGCACGGGCAGTTAGAGCCACGCGTCGCGGCCACACATAGCAGGACCAAGGAGGGAAGCCGGATAGAAGCCGAAGTACAAGACAACCAAGACAATGCCAAGGTCTGATACACAGGAGCAAAGGTGCGAGGTGGATTCCCCCGGCAAGATTCTTGCCGGGGCGACCTCCGCGGCCCAGGCAAGAGCCTTGCCGGGGCGACTTGCCCGACACCAACAGGGCGAGCCACCCTTGAGCCCACGGGTTCCGACCTAACCAACTATGTTGGACCCAGGGGGCTCGGGAGGCACCTTTGAGGTGGCATGCAGATCTTCGTCAAGATCATGAATGCACAAGTTCAAATGAGGACCAAAAGACGGCGACCCTCAGCAAGATCCTTGCCGAGGAAAGCCACAAGACCCCCGGCAAGACCCTTGCCAGGGACGACTGCAACGCCACGGCAAGACCCTTGTCAGGCCCCCGGCAAGGTCCTTGCCGAGAACATCAGCAGGGCAACAGCCAGGCCCGCGTCGGACAAGACTCCACCACTATCCCCAAGCAGCTGCTACCTCAACCAGTTGGGCAGGCACCCGCGTGGCGACGGGCGGCTTCCGAGCCAACTCAGCAAGCACCTATGTGGTGGCATGCAGATCTTCGTGAAGACCCTACCACCGCGCAACCTTAGCTATCTGCCTGCCTACATGGCGCTGCATGCATCGCTAGCCTGGGCGCGTGTCGAAACAAGGCGAGGCGGCGACGGACAGGACGGGCCTCGTTCCCTCCCTCGATAAAGCTAAGGGACACCTAAGCTACGCATTTAATGCGTCTTGTCCTGTAATACGGGCGATAAGCTCACAACACTGTAGACCTTTCCACCTCCTGTATGCCACTGTGGCAGCCCCTTTCGACTATAAAAGGAGTCCCATGCTATACTGGAGAGGGATTCGGATTTTTGGACTACACAGCCACCATAGCTAGTTCAAAAGCTCAAGAACTCTTTCAATACATCCATCAAAGCAGGACTAGTGTATTACGCATCCTCGCGGCCCGAACCTGGGTGAACGATCCTTGTGTTGACTGTTATTCCAGCTCTTCTCACAACCCTGCGCCCCAGCAACCGTAGTAGGGATTCTTGTGATCCCATAGGTGTCGTTTCCCACCATGATACGTCCATTTTGCATCATGCTTTTATATCGATATTTATTGCATTATGGGATGTTATTACACGTTATGTCACGATACTTATGGCTATTCTCTCTTATTTTACAAGGTTTATCATGATGAGGGAGAATGCCGGCATCTGGAATTCTGGGCTGGAAAGGGAGCAAATATTGGAAACCTATTCTGCACTCCAAAAGTCCTGAAACTCCACGAAAGTCATTTTTGGAATTTATAAGAATTATTGAGCAAAGAAAGTACCAAAGGGGGCCCACACCCTGGACAGGATGGTGGGGGGCGCGCCCACCCCTACTGGGCGCGCCCCCTGTCTCCTGGGCCCCCTGGTGGCCCTCCAGTGCCCATCTTCTGCTATATGAAGGCTTTTACCATGGAAAAAAAATCAGAAGCAAGCTTACAGGAGAAACTCTGCCGCCACGAGGCGGAACCTTGGCAGAACCAATCTAGGGCTCCAGCGGAGCTGTTCTGCTGGGGAAACTTCCCACTGGGAGGTGGAAATCATCACCATCGTCATCACCAACGATCCTCTCATAGGGAGGGGGTCAATGTCCATCAACATTTTCACCAGCACCATCTCCTCTCAAAACCCTAGTTCATCTCTTGTATCCAATCTTGTATCAAAACCACAAATTGGTGTTGGGGAACGTAGTAATTTCAAAAATATCCTACGCACACGCAAGATCATGGTGATGCATAGCAACGAGAGGGGAGAGTGTGTCCACGTACCCTCGTAGACCGAAAGCGGAAGCGTTAGCACAACGCGGTTGATGTAGTCGTACATCTTCACGATCCGACCGATCAAGTACCGAACGCATGGCACCTCCGAGTTCAGCACACGTTCAACTCGATGATGTCCCTCGAACTCCGATCTAGTCAAGATTTGTGGGAGAGTTCCATCAGCACGACGGCGTGGTGACGACGATGATGTTCTACCGGCGCAGGGCTTCGCCTAAGCACCACTACGATATTATCAAGGTGGATTATGGTGGAGGGGGGCACCACACACGGCTAAGAGATCCAAGGGATCAATTGTTGTTTCTATGGGGTGCCCCCCTCCTTCGTATATAAAGGAGGGAAGGAGAGGGCCAGCCAGGAGGAGGAGGCGCGCCCAAGGGGGGGAGTCCTACTCCCATCGGGAGTAGGACTCCTCCTTTTCCTATTTGGAGAGGGAGAGGGAAGGAAGAGGAAGGAGGGAGGAAGGAAAGGGGGGGCGACCCCCCTCCCAATTTGGATTGGGCTTGGGGGGCGCCCCCTCCCTTGCTCCTTTCCCCTTGTTTCCAGTAAAGCCCATTAAGGCCCATATACCTCCCGGTGGATTCCGATAACCTCCTTGTGCTCCGGTATTATCCCGATCTCACCCAGAACCATTCTGGTGTCCAAATATAGTCGTCCAATATATCAATCTTTATGTCTCGACCATTTCGAGACTCCTCGTCATGTACGTGATCACATCCGGGACTACCTTCGATATATCAAAACACATAAACTCATAATATAACTGTCATCATACTTTAAGCGTGCGGACCCTTTGGGTTCGAGAACTATGTAGACATGACCGAGACATGTCTCCGGTCAATAACCAATAGCGGAACCTGGATGCTCATATTGGCTCCCACATATTCTACGAAGATCTTTATCAGTCAAACCTCATAACAACATACGTTGTTCCCTTTGTCATCGGTATGTTACTTGCCCGAGATTCGATCGTCGGTATCTCAATACCTAGTTCAATCTCATTACCAGCAAGTCCCTTTACTCGTTACGTAATGCATCATCCCGTAACTAACTCATTAGCTACATTACTTGCAATGCTTATAGTGATGTGCATTACCGAGAGTGACCAGAGATACCTCTCCGACAATCGGAGTATAAATTCCTAATCTCAAAATACATCAACTCAACAAGTACCTTCGGAGACACCTGTACAGCACCTTTATAATCACCCAGTTACGTTGTGACGTTTGGTTGCACACAAAGTGTTCCTCCGGTAAGTGGGAGTTACATAATCTCATAGTCATAGGAACATGTATAAGTCATGAAGAAAGCAATAGCAACATACTAAACGATCAAGTGCTAAGCTAATGAAATGGGTCAAGTCAATCATATCATTCTTCTAATGATGTGATCCCACTGATCAAATGATAACTGATATCCATGGTTAGGAAACTCAACCATCTTTGATCAATGAGCTAGTCAAGTAGAGGTATACTAGTGGCACTATGTTTGTCTATGTATTCACACATGTATTATGTTTCCGGTTAATACAATTCTAGCATGAATAATAAACATTTATCATGATATGAGGAAATAAATAATAACTTTATTATTGCCTCTAGGGCATATTTCCTTCAATTGGTACCTGTGGGTTGCTAGTAGTGTTGATTACTCCTTGTAGTTGATGCTAATTGGTTTACTTGGTGGAAGATCATATGTTCAGATCCTTAATTCATATTAATACTCCTCTGATCATGAACATGAATATGCTTTGTGAGTAGTTACGTTTGTTTCTGAGGACATGGGTGAAGTCTTGCTATTAGTAGTCATGTGAATTTGGTATTCGTTCGATATTTTGATGAGATGTATGTTGTCTCTCCTCTAGTGGTGTTATGTGAACGTCGACTACATGACACTTCACCATTATTTGGGCCTAGAGGAAGGCATTGGGAAGTAATAAGTAGATGATGGGTTGCTAGAGTGACAGAAGCTTAAACCCTAGTTTATGCGTTGCTTCGTAAGGGGCAGATTTGGATCCATTAGTTTCATGCTATGGTTAGGTTTACCTTAATACTTCTTTTGTAGTTGCAGATGCTTGCAATAGGGGTTAATCATAAGTGGGATGATTGTCCAAGAAAGGTCAGTACCCAAGCACCGGTCCACCCACATATCAAATTATCAAAGTAACGAACGCGAATCATATGAGCATGATGAAACTAGCTTGATGATAATTCCCATGTGTCCTCGGGAGCGCTTTTCTCATTATAAGAAATTGTCCAGGCTTGTCCTTTTCTACAAAAAGGATTGGGCCACCTTGCTGCACCTATTTACTTTCATTGCTTGTTACCCGTTACAAATTATCTTAACAAAACTGTCTGTTACCTACAATTTCAGTGCTTGCAGAGAATACCTTGCTGAAAACTGCTTGTCATTTCCATCTGCTCCTCGTTGGGTTCGACACTCTTACTTATCGAAAGGACTACGATATATCCCCTATACTTGTGGGTCATCAAGACTCTTTTCTGGCGCCGTTGCCGGGAGTGAAGCACCTTTGGTGAGTGGAACTTGGTAAGGAAACATTTATATAGTGTGCTGAAATTTTCTGTCACTTGTTACTATGGAAACTAATACTTTGAGGGGCTTGTTCGGGGCATCTTCGCCCTGACCAGTAGAGCAAAGAGTTACTCCTCAACCTACTGAACCTACTAAAAATGTTTACTTTGAGATTCCTTCGGGTATGATAGAGAAACTGCTAGCTAATCCCTTTGCAGGAGATGGAACATTGCATCCTGATTTACACCTTATCTATGTGGATGAAGTTTGTGGATTATTTAAGCTTGCAGGTATACCCGATGATGTTGTTAAGAGGAAGGTTTTCCCTTTATCTTTGAAGGGAGACGCATTGACATGGTATAGGCTATGTGATGATACGGGATCTTGGAACTATAAACGATTGAAATTGGAATTTCACCAGAAGTTCTATCCTATGCATATTGTTCATCGTGATCATAATTATATATATAATTTTTGGCCTTGCGAAGGAGAAAGCATCGCTCAAGCTTGGGGGAGGCTTAAGTCAATGTTATATTCATGCCCTAATCATGAGCTCTCAAGAGAAATGATTATTCAAAAAATTTATGCTCGGCTTTCTCTCAATAGTCGCACCATGCTCGATACTTCCTGTGCTGGTTCTTATATGCTGAAGACTACTGAATTCAAGTGGGATTTATTGGAAAGAATTAAACGCAACTCTAAAGATGGGGGTTCCGACGATGGTAAGGAGTCAGGTATGACACCTAAGTTTGATTGTGTTAAATCTTTTATGGATACCAATGCTTTTCGTGGATTTAGCGCTAAATACGGACTTGACTCTGAGATAGTAGCTTCTTTCTGTGAATCTTTCGCTGCTCACGTTGATCTCCCTAAGGAGAAGTGGTTTAAATATAATCCTCCTACTAAAATAAAAGTAGTTGCACCTATTAAAGTTGAAGAAAAGACTATCACTTACAATGATCCTATTGTTCCTACCACTTATGTTGAGAAACCACCTTTTCCTGTTAGAATAAAGGATCATGATAAAGCTTCAACTGTTGTTCGTAAGAGTAATACTAGAACTTATACACCTCCTGAGCAAATTAATGTTGAACCTAGTATTGCTATGGTTAAAGATCTCCTGGGTGATAATATAGATGGGCATGTTATTTACTTCTGTGGTGAAACTGCTAATATTGCTAGACCTGATGCTAAGATACATAGACCTCTTGTAGGTATGCCTGTTATTTCTGTTAAAATAGGAGATCATTGTTATCATGGCTTATGTGATATGGGTGCTAGTGCCAGTGCAATACCTTTTTCCCTATATGAAGAAATTATGCATGATATTGCACCTGCTGAGTTAGAAGAGGTTGATGTTACTATTAAGCTTGCCAATAGAGATACTATTACACCATTTGGGATTGTTAGAGATGTTGAAGTCTTGTGTTAGAAAGTTAAATATCCCACAGATTTTCTTGTTCTTGGTTCCCCACAAGATAGCTTTTGTCCCATTATTTTTGGCAGACCCTTCTTGAATACTGTTAATGCTAAGATTGATTGTGAAAAGGATGTTGTTACAATTGGTTTGGGAGATATGTCTCATGAGTTTAACTTTGCTAAATTTCATAGACAGCCTCATGATAAAGAATTGCCTCATAAGGATGGAATTATTGGTCTTGCTTCTATTGTCGTGCCTCCTACTGATCCTTTAGAACAATATTTGCTAGACCATGAAAATGATATGTTTATGGATGAAAGGAGGGAAATAGATAAAGTATTCCTTCAACAGGGTCCTAAGCTGAAACACAATTTACCTGTTGAAATCCTAGGGGGGGTCCTCCTCCACCCAAGGGTGATCCCGTGTTTGAGCTCAAACCTTTACCTGATAATCTTAAATATGCTTACCTTGATGAAAATAAGATATATCCTATTATTATTAGTGCTAACCTTTCAAAGCAAGAAGAGGAAAGATTATTGAAAACTCTGAAGAAGCACCGTGCTGCTATTGGATATACTCTGGATGATCTTAAGGGCATTAGTCCCACTCTATGCCAACACAAAATTAAATTGGACGAAGGTTCCAAACCAGTTAGAGATCATCAATGACGGTTGAATCCTAAGATGAAAGAAGTGGTAAGAAAGGAGATACTAAATCTCCTTGAGGCAGGTATAATTTATCCCGTTGTTGATAGTGATTGGGTAAGTCCTGTCCATTGCGTCCCTAAGAAGGGAGGTATTACTGTTGTTCCTAATGATAAAGATGAATTGATCCCGCAAAGAATTATTACAGGTTATAGGATGGTAATTGATTTCTGTAAATTAAATAAAGCTACTAAGAAAGATCATTACCCTTTACCTTTTATTGATCAAATGCTCGAAAGACTATCCAAACACACACATTTCTGCTTTCTAAATGGTTATTCTGGTTTCTCTCAATACATGTGTCAGCGGAGGATCAATCAAAGACTACCTTTACTTGCCCTTTCGGTACTTTTGCTTATAGACGTATGCCTTTTGGTTTATGTAATGCACTTGCTACCTTTCAAATATGCATGACGGCTATATTCTCTGACTTCTGTGAAAAGATTTGTGAGGTATTCATGGATGACTTCTCCGTTTATGGATCCTCTTTTGATGATTGCTTGAGCAACCTTGATCAAGTTTTGTGGAGATGTGAAGACACCAGTCTCGTCTTGAATTGGGAAAAGTGTCACTTTATGGTTAATGAAGGCATTGTCTTGGGGCATAAAATCTCTGAAAGAGGTATTGAAGTTGATAAAGCTAAAGTTGATGCTATTGAAAAGATATCGTATCCCAAGGTCATTAAAGGTATAAGAAGTTTCCTTGGTCATGCCGGTTTTTATAGGAGGTTCATTAAGGACTTTTCTAAAATCTCTAGGCCTCTGACTAATTTATTGCAAAAAGATATTTCTTTTGTCTTTGATGATGATTGTATAGAAGCATTTGAAATACTTAAGAAAGCTTTGATCACTGCACCTATTGTTCAGCCACCTGATTGGAATTTACCCTTTGAAATTATGTGTGATGCTAGTGATTATGTTGTAGGTGCTATTCTAGGGCAAAGAGTTGATAAGAAATTAAATATTATCCAGTATGCAAGTAAAACTCTTGATACTGCCTAGAGAAATTATGCTACTACTGAAAAAGAATTCTTAGCAGTCGTGTTTGCTTGTGATAAGTCCAGACCTTATATTGTTGATTCTAAAGTTACCATTCACACTGATCATGCTGCTATTAAATATCTTATGGAAAAGAAAGATGCTAAACCCGGACTTGTTAGATGGGTTCTCTTGCTCCAAGAATTTGATTTACATATTATTGATAGAAAGGGAGCTGAGAACCCCGTTGCAGACAACTTGTCTAGGTTAGAGAATGTTCTTGATGACCCACTACCTATTGATGATAGCTTTCCTGATGAACAATTAGCGGTCATTAATGCTTCTCGTACTGCTCCATGGTATGCTGATTATGCTAATTACATTATTGCTAAATTTATACCACCTAGTTTCACATACTAGCAAAAGAAAAAGATCTTTTATGATTTAAGACATTACTTCTGGGATGACCCACACCTTTATAAAGAAGGAGTAGATGGTGTTATTAGACATTGTGTACCTGAGCATGAACAGGAACAGATCCTATGCAAGTGTCACTCCGAACCATATGGAGGACACTGATACGTCTCCAACATATCTATAATTTTTGATTGTTCCATTCTATTTTATTATCTATTTTGAATAATTATGGGCTTTATTATACACTTTTATATTACTTTCGGAACTAACCTATTAACCGGAGGCCCAACCCATATTGCTGTCTTATTGCCTGTTTCAGTATTTCGAAGAAAAGGAATATCAAACGAAGTCCAAACGGAATGAAACCTTCGGCAACATGATTTTTTGGAAGATTATCATCCTAGAGGCTTGGAGATCAAGTCAGAAGATCCTCGAGGAGCCCACGAGATAGGGGGGCACGCCCCTCTTACAAGGTGGCGTCCCCCTG